>NW_019214068.1:129176-228524 GCF_002532875.2 Varroa jacobsoni | reverse complement strand
ATATATAATTTTTTTTTTTTATTCTCTTGTTGTACAGTATCGTAGGGGCATATAATTGACCGCTTGTCGATAGGGATTGTTTGCAGTTTGTTTAGTAAGCTCGTAGATTAAAGCAGAGCAATGAAGCATTAAAGTAGCTTCGCGACTAAGCAAATTGGATACTATCATTATATCGGCTTTTTCACAATAGAACCCCAAGAATTTCATATGCGGCAACACTTAACAAATACTTGACAAATAACATTCATACTAAAAACTACTGGTTAGTTTGTATATGGCGCTGTTTAGGATAGATTATTATGTGTATTTTGTTTCAGTTCCTTGATAAAGACTATGCGCCATGCACACTGTCATATACTACATGACCCGTAACTTTTTCCTGCTTGAAGCCGTTATTTCAGGTAGAAGGCCTTCCTTGATAATTCTCTCATTTTAACTTTGATTTTCGATAACTTTTTGCCGTTATGTAGATAGCACAGATGTCATTTCCATTCATGTCGGGCTCGCAGACGTGCTGGATTCTCGCCAAATTGGAAAGGAACTGTATATAGCAATAAAGGAAAACCAGCTCAGAGGCTTAATCGAAAATCAGGTGTTCTTTGCAGAGATGCTTGACTGTCTCAAATATAAGTTTAAACGCAATGGTACGGATGTAATAATTGTTTATAGAAACTGTGCAGAATATTTATACGAATACATGCTATTCTACGCATGACTCAATACTGTCTTGTTTTAACTCACGCTCCACATCGAAAGCGCTCGCTTTTTAACTACGTGCAATGATTATTGGAAACTATTTTCATTGATATCACAGAAATACGATTGCACAATACGAAGTAAGAGAACGTTCAGTAGAGCTTATTTGGCTGAATGGTAGTTTGTCAAAGGAGAGTAAAATCATATGCTTATCACAGGCTTTTTCTATCGTATTGTTTATAGAATTAGTCTAACTTGGCCGACATATGTCGCCTTCTACGAGTCACTTTCGTACATGGATTTAGCTCCCGGCAGCGTCACCATCCAAATGCTTATAAACCCTGACCAATTTCTACGCATTTTGATGTCACTGAAGTACACGCTATGATTGACTAAAATCGTGTTATTATTTCTATTATGGCAGAAGTCGAGTGGCAACCTCCAACTGAGCGAGTCACACTAATTAAGCACTTGCAAGCGTTAATGGGGCTGGAGGAATGGTCACGGGTAGAATATCATTCGAAGTCTCTCGATACGCCGGTCATAGGTTTTATGCATTTTTGGGCACGGTACCAAAAGGCTGAAATCGATGCTAGATGCTTGAGGAGTGCGACTTGCCTGCCGTTTACGCGATACGAAAATAAAAAGGTAATAATGATTGATTACGCGTAGCGAATGTGATACACATGAACTAATAGAAACAGTAACGAATATTTAAGACGCACTGTTATTTTCGCCGACCTAATTTTTGAATCTCTTTTTGTATAGCGCATCGTCCGATAGATTACTAAATTAACACCACTTATGAATCACCCTAATTATTATCTTATTTGATTGAATTGAAGTTGAATGTTCCAATTAAACATATTCCTAATTGAGAATATCGCTACAAAGTGATATAGGATGATTCTTAGGTAGTTTGTTTATTTCCCTGAAATTAAGAATCCGATCAAGCAACGCGCTGTATAAAATTATTTGATGGAAACCTTTTTATGATACTATTTGGATTAAATTAATGAAGATCATTCCCATTTGCATTACAAAGAACAGTTTATTATATTCGGATGAAAACATGCCTAAATGTCCCTAAATATTTTAAACATTTCATAAAAACGTAGTAATTGAGACTTTCTATATATTGTTTCTTGTTTTAGGCATTCAGCAACGTTCTGGATGATTTGTTAGCGTATACTGATCACCGTAACGACGGTTATTTAAATTATATTCGTGCCAGGCTTTTGTTTCGCTTAAGGAGAATACCAGACGCTCGTGAGGCCCTTTTAACAAGTATCAATCAGACGCCCTACAATTGGCTCGCCTGGTCATTTCTGCCGAAATTCGTCGACAGTAAAGAGACGCTCGCTGAGGTGAGCCTGGTGGCAATCCACGGACTCGAGATGACCTCTATTAGAGCCTGAAAGAACGACTTCAATTATTTTGGACTCGTATCCTATATACCCTCTGTAAGATGACTCAGTAATTAATTAAATGTGGTGGGTGGGGTAAAGCTGTCTTGACACTTTCTAAAAAAGCGGTTGACATATATATATATATATATACATATCTTATATAACCTGTATAGAATACAGGTAGATGTTGTGAATATATATATACATATATCTAGCAAAGATGTAGAATGTTATTTTAAACTGTCAAGTACTCTTGCCGTATTCTGCACGTAAAAAATCAATTGCAACAAATGGCAAAAGCTAGCTTAAGCCTTCCTTGTTTTGCTACAGATTTCGGTGTTACTTTATCGGCATTGGCTAAAGCGACTCTTTATCGCCGAGGCTCGGGGTAGAATACTGCCATTTACTCAGGACGAAGACGTGACCGCAATCTACGCCGAGATGTTGGACACCTTCCGAGGCTCACCCTATATTCTAACACAAATGGCCATTCAACAACAAAATCAACGGCAGGTGTTTTCTGCAATCGAGCTCTTCAGGCAGGTACGTCTAACCAAACCTGTCTTCTACACGTTTTGTACTTACTACAAACTTTGCTTCTCCTGGTTTTTAGCAACATCTATTAACACCAACCATTACTAATCATTTACGCATAACTGCCAATGCAAGTTATCTTTGGTGAAGTCTAAATCTTTTGTAGTTTAGAGGCTTAACAGATGTTTTAGGTTTGGGTTGCATTTTAGATTGCTCCAAACGTTCTACAGAGAGGCAAATCCGCGTTTTAATAGAAAAACATTATTCAGTAAACTTTTAGGGAGCTTTCCTTTTTAAATTTTTTCCGCTTAACACGTTCAGTGCAGATACTTTTAACATGCAACATCTGTGTTTTGCTGGCTACTGAAAGATATTATTATTATTATTTCAGATTAACCTTTCAATCAGGTCAGTTTTTTTTAATCATTTTTTTTGCTCCCATTTTGTAGATTCGCGTATTGGATCCTTATCGTCTAGATCATCTGGATGTCCTATCAAATTTGCTTTACGTATGGAATTCCGAGTCGGAGTTGACGTATCTTGCTCATTTCTGTATAGAAGTCGATAAATATCGTAAAGAAACCTGTGCAGTCATCGCAAATTACCTCTCATTAAGGTAAAGCGATTAGTTCGTTCAACCGATAGCACAAGTGTTTAGCTTTCATTTTGTCAAGATAAACTAAGATTAAAACTTAGTGTTCTAAGTTCGTAGCTACTTTTTTTGATATTCCTCTATATGTAGGTGCATCTTTGCCCAGTTGGGTACTAATTGTAAGGAACTGGTTCCTGTTGGTCTCTGTTTTTCTATTTATTGCAACGTTTTGCTGAGGCGTTACTTAGTAACCCATTCTATTGTGCGTAACCTGCTTTTCTACCTTTGAGAAGCTAGTTAAAGCAATTTACTTTTTCATGTTTTGGCAGAACCATCATCACTGGCATTGCACGATGACTAATTGTTTACCAGTCGTTAATGTCTGTACATACTAAATGTAACCATTCTAGAACGTTATAGCATGTAGCTGATCAAATAACTTATAACCATATCTCGCAGAATGGCTTCCTTAGTCACGCACAGTATATAATGGCATTACAGGTTTAATTACTATATATATAACGGAAACGAACCCTATTACACAACTTTGTTTTTATTGCATTGTTAGAACATTTTGTTTACTAGTTTCTACTCTTTACGTTGAAATAAATGTTTCGATTTACACGTGTGGTACTGGCATCAAGTACTGCTTCAGATACGTGATGCCTTTAGGTGGCTGACTTCCACTAACACAAAGCGGGGTGTACCCACGCATGTTTCCGAACTAAGGTTACCTCATTAGGTGTCCATAAATTAAACAGGCACGTTAGCACTGCACCATTATAAGGTTATTTTTTAACGTAAGGTAATCGTAAACGGCATCCTATTACACTTCTCTTCACAGAGGCCAGCACGATAAGGCGATCGCCTATTACCGAAGAGCATTAACATTAGATCCGGAATACGCGCAGGGATGGACACTCATGGGTCACGAGGGTCTTCAAATTAGAAACACATGTCTGGCCATGGAAGCGTATCGTAATGCAACTGCCATCGACCCACGAGACTACCATGCTTGGTACGGGCTTGGACAGTTGTTCGAAGTTATGAAGATGCCTTACTTTGCTCTGACGTACCATCGGAAGGCATATGCACTTCGTCCGACGGACTCGCGTATTATAGTCGCAATGGCTGATTGCTACCAAAAACTTGGAGAAATGGACGATGCTAAGAAGTGCTACTATAAAGCCTACCAAACGGGTGATATCGAAGGCATGGTATTGTTCAACTTAGCCAAGCTTCATAAACAGCTTGGGGAGAAAGAGTTAGCCCGTGAGTGTTATCGAAAGTTTCTTGAGGAGTGCGAAGAGCGAAAACTGGATGATGCCGAAGAACTTGGCGAAGCACTGGTGTACCTGGCGAAGGCCTTTTTTGAAGAGGGCAAACTTGATGAATCTTTAGAAAACGCACAGAAAGCTTTTAACTATCCATTGTGTCGAGAAGAAAGCAAGATGGTTATTAAGCAAGTTTCTGTCGCCAGGGGTGCGGAAGCAGCCGCTGGAGTTTCGACTTTTAGAGCAAGACATTCGACATCGAGGGACGGGTCTTTAATTTCCAGGACTGGAGCAAGTAGCCTACCCACCTTCAAGTTCTCGACACCTTAGCCGACCAGATGTTATGGCATAAATTGGGTTTTACCAGTGGGGAAATGACTATAGATGAAACGTATACATATGTTGTGCTATGCTGAATTGTTCAACGTAGCTCATAGAAAGAAAAAAATGTACAGCAGTAGATCTGTTTCTGTTAGGATGTAGCCGCATATTACATCGGCCTCCATCGGGCAAACTTATTTTACGAATGACGTTGGAAACTAATTATAGCTTAAATATATTTCTAAATATGAATTAAATATCATTCAAGTAAGCTAAATAGTGTACTAGAAAACGAATTTGATTTAAACAAGTTTAGCATGATGTGGGGGGTTCTAGTTTTGTTTGGACTTTCGCAGAAGCGCACCTTTCTACTTACTTTTTAATTGCGGAAATCTTCACCTGCATGTTCCTTACCAGCCCATTTTTGTAAATGGACGCGTTAAAGTGTGCGCAGTTTATTCTTTATATTGACATAGTAAAAAATAACTTACTCGTTCTTAAACTGACTCGAATTTACGTAGATGAAATATTTAGGTGAGCAAAAATAAAAGGTTATATAGCAATCTGCAAAATACTGAGGTGTTTCAGGTTCACACCTCCCAATCGCATGTGTCATCGTTAGGGCATAATAGTTAGCTCACTTAGTTACAACGGATCCGTTGTAAAATCCTGTTGGTGATTGAATGGTACACTTGATACATAAAATAACATATAATATATATGCCGTTATTGCTTATTTGCTTGCCGTTTTCACTATTCCTACCACCTTTTTCGTGCACAAAAGGCGGCCACTTAATATTTTGGGTCGGATTTGTTGTCTGTATCAAAAGCAGTTTTTCCATAAGTAGTGTTTAACACCGTATAGGAGCCCTTCTAGTATTCATTTGGTACAGGAAGCCGCTGCTAAATGAAATCCTACTAACAAAAGATATCCTTTAAGGACGTTATTTTTGTCACAAGAGATTATGTTAAATTCTATTGATTTGTCATCCAAAGTCATACTGCTGATGTCATTATCTTATCAATATAAACAACGCCTATTAACTCTGATGATAATGGAAGAGGATCGATTTATGGATCAAACTCGTAGGTTTTTTACTTAACATTTGCAGTTTGCGGATTATTATTCAAGGTCTAACTGGAGATTAACGGCTCCAGTTCGGTTACTTTTTTTGAAATGGTATTAACCACTGAGAGGAGGAATCGATTCGTCAATGATGAGGCCGATTCTATTTTAGCAACTGTTTAAATATTACTATATATTATGTGAGAGATAGAAATAGACATACTTATGGTTCAAGCTTGAGCCATAAACGATACGGTACCCTTTTATAATGAACCCTTTCAGAAGTTTCTGTGCCAAAAAAGCCCTGCGGTGTTTCTAGAGCAACAGTGAACGGTTGCTGGTCGTTATGCGGCGCCACAGCCAGCGGTTGATACTACCGAAAGGTTAAGGCTTCACGGGATGGTTTGACCGGCGCTCAGACTCAAATGTTAAGCTTGGCTTCAGTCGGAGAAGGGTGGCTGCTATAATCAGCCGGTTTTGCATAAACTCCGTGTTCGACTTTAGACGTTCGTCGGTCTCTGTATACATTTTCAGTGTGTCACCGTTACACTTTTTAAACATCTCACTCAATTTTCTTTCTCTTTTTTGATTAAGCGTTTCATTCTGTTTGTCTGCTAGTTATCTGCTGCGGCCGATTTGCCTTCTCTCCCATCTGCCACCTCCTTCCCTGCTTCCACCCTTGCCACTTGCTTATGGAAGCCCCTCTTAACTATCTGTTTTGAGGAGCTTCCAATATCTAATCGTCATTGTTATCATTGTTGTTTTTGCCGCGTTTGTTGCTTACACGGCCTCTTTTGCTCCGTACGTCATAAGTCGCTGCAGACTAGCAGTGAAGCGACAGGCGTCCGCCGTTGCCCACGCCTGGAAAAGCAATGGTAGTCATCAGAATTGCCCTCTCGTGGCAAGCCGTAACAAGTGCTTTCTCCCTTCTGGTTTCTAACTGTTGTTCAGGACACAACGTCGACACACACCACAACTCGCAGGCTGACACATCGACACGCACGCAGATATGCTATTCAGTAGAAAGGGACACAGATGTAAAACACATTACACGATACACGATTTCTCCCAAATAAAAGCGCAGAAGCCATTTAGTGCAAAGAAGCGCGTTACGGTCGCATTTAGCATCCGCGCATTGTGCCTTTGGAATTATGCCCAACGGGGACCCCTCCCTCGACCAGTACAGCAGATCGCTACTGCACCAACAGCTGTCATTGTGAGCATCACAGCTGGCTTCCTCTCCCTCATTGCTAAGCTGTGCCTTGCGATGCTCAACAGTGCTCGTCGGCTTCCATGAGTCAGACAGCCCCGTGTTGTCCAGTGCGGCCCTTTCCACACGGCGATCCCTGTGCGGCGACCAATACGAGCAGCAGTGGTGATCATGGCGGCGGCGGTGGTGGCGGTAAAAGTAGCGACTGGCTTCTCTTTTCCCCATCTATTTTTACGGGTATTAATTGTCGTACAATTTCCTATTTGTTTATAACTGTATGTCTGACTATGTTTGCTCTCCCCGAGTTTTCACCGCTGTCTTTCATCTTTCGTTCTGTGTGTCAATTGTCATGCTAAATACTCTGCCTCAGCTTAGTGCTGTCGTTTACCGACGGCGGCGCTAGTGTCGTCAGCATCGCCCACCTTAGTTAGCAGCTTGGCGATTGGCGGTCCCCGATATGGCCCAAACTACGAGGCCCTACCCTTCTGTAGCTGGGCAACTAAAGATTATTTATTTACTATGCAGCTACCGCCTGCTTTGGATAGCACCGAGTACCAGTCCTATGATATAGGTAGCTAACGTGCGCAGTTCAGTTGCCGCTGTTGCTACTACCGGCAACGACGGAAGTACACGCATTCAGAAACAAACACGTGGACAGACGGACAGACAGACACGGTGCTCCGAGCATCCCCCAAAGGGAAAGGTTTGAAGTGAGGAAGGGTCTGCCTGGCAATGGTAGACATAGGGTGAGTGAGAGTCGGGCCCATGAGCGCCGCGGTGCTAGCACGAGCGCAAGCACGGCGACTGACTGAAGGAAAAACAGATAGTTGTAAAGGGACGAAAGACAGCGGCTGACGGGAAGCAGTAGACAAGCAAGAGCTAACGAATACGTGCCAGTGGCAAGGCCGACAGCTGAGGGAAACTCCAGATCAGCAGCTAAGCAAGCAGGCTCGCAGTGGAAGTTCACATAGAGACTGTTGGCGACGGCTGCGGGGTGAGGCGCGGTCAGTGAGCAAGCGGACCGATTGAGCTAATAAAAGAACATCAAGCGCGAACAGTGACCCTAGAGAAGGACAGAACTCTTCTCCTTTACGTCCCTTGAGCGAAAAGAACAATCATATATCTAGTACGGTGCTATGGTGGATCAATGCTCCGTGGTACTCGCTTTAGACGAGGGCAACACGAAGTACGCGTCGTTTCAGTTGGGTGTCAAAGCTGTTCGTTGTGATTGTACTGGGGACTTTATTGAGCCTGTTTGCCTTTAATGCCTGGTGCCACGGTTCAATACACGCTGGCTGTCCTTTTCGATATTTTATACAGTAGAAGAAGTCGGTTCGAATGAGTTTATCTAATTGGCAATAGTGAATGTCTTCGTAAAGTGCTTTATCTGTCAAAAAAAATTCCTCAGCCTATTCAAGCCCCAGCTAAAGAATGAGTGCCGAAGTGCACACTCCGCTGTAGGAGATATACAAATGGTTGTCCCATCGGATACGTTTATAGTAAACGAGCAACTGAAGTAAACAAGTGAGTTTCTTGCGGAACATTTGCTGGTTTAAGTGTACGCTTGACTGTACCAAGGGGCAAACGGCAAAAGTAGGCCGAACAAAGTACTGGCTTGCAATCGAACCCAGGCCAGCTGATCAGCCATTGTATAAAATAATGTTCAGAAAGTGTTACTGTTTCTTTCGTACTAATGTGTGATATTTTAAGAAGGGGCACATAGCTATAGCAATGAATGGGTCGTGGAAGTTTTCGCCACCGCTATCTAGCTTACTGCTAGAGACAGGAAATAAACGGAAAACCCGCAGCTAGATAACGTAATACGCCCAAAACAATGGGCTACGTAACTTGTTTTACACACTTACTCAAATACAGGTAGTCAATGACGGAGGAGGCGTGGAAATGTGCGCGTTTGGACGTACTGATTAAAGCAACCGGCTGAGATTAGAGTACATAGGCTGTATAACTCTATTACCTATCGTTGAAACAGAGAGTGACAGCACGGGGCAGATAATAACGAAATCAAAAAGCTGCTTGTGCTCGTATTAGCCAACTCATACGCAAAACCTATGCATGATCATCTATGTGAAAACAGATCGAATCTCCTATGAAGAGAATTCCAGAACGAAATAAAGTAGGGAACAACGAAACTCTTTCGTCGCTTCGTCTCTACCTGTCATTGTACCTTTCGTATTTTCGTTACTTTTTCGTGAAACTTTCGGCTTGGAATAATTTTTCGCCGATACATCGACACTCGTATTGATTTCATAGTACGTCTCTTCTGTCCCGTCGTAAAGTAGAAAAGCCACAGCCAGCTGGAGAACGAACGAGGACGGCAACAGTGTTGTGCTTCTCTCCAGCCTAAAGCTGGCCTGTGTTTCACTTGATTTCTGTACTCTGGCTCGCGTGGTTTGGCGTTTGTGTTAAATATCACTAGACGCAATGGTGATCCGGCGTGGTGTGGCGTGGCCCGACTCGACCCAACCCAACCCATCCCATCCCACCCAACTCTTCGCTGAGCCGCCAGCGCTGGAAGCCAGTGGACGAGCAACAGCCGGATAACCAAAGCGGAAAGTGCCGAAACCAAATGGCAACTTTAAGAATGAAGAAGTTGCAGTTGTAGCTGCCTACGGCATTTCATTTGGATCGATGTTTGCAACTAATAGCAGCAACCTTAGTCCGATGAAGGGTTGGGGTATTTTTAAACGATAAATAACATCAAAAGCCTGCTCTACCTAGAGTTAATGTCGGGGTTCGAAAGAACTGACACTACGATTCTGGCGATCAAGCTCCTTTCGGTGGCATTACCCTCGCGGAGACTCACAGCCGGTTAACGTTTCGGGTGCAAGAACGGGTCGCAAACAGGACACGGATATGAACATTAGGGATATGAATGCTGGTCAACCTATTGCTAATGTACAGTGTGACCTATCGTGATTAGGATTATTGGGAAAAGGCAACGTGTAAAATTGAAACGACAATGATTGTGTCAATACGTATGAAAAAATGGTATATTGTGATCGTTAGATCGCGTGCGATAGAGTAACCACTTAGAAGGATACAATAACGGCACGTCGACCGTATCGTTTCGCTAGAAGAGAAGCGATGCAGAATATGCACAGCGGATATATATATATATACACATATATTTGACGATTTGTGCTTAACTGTACCCTTAGGATACTTGGTTTCATTCAAATAGAACCTTCATTTAAGCTACAGGAGGTGTCTCTGCAGGAAATATAGAAACAAGTTGTCTTCGCCACCTCAGGATCAGCGACGAGTCCAGTCTGCGCATCGAAATGAGGTTTGTTTACTCTATTATTATATGTTAGCAATGCAATTTTCTTGCAGAACTGATATCTTTGATAATTGTTCGGTAAACAATGAATAACATATAAGAGCGATCCCAACATAGTTAATACGAGAGTGATTGTAGGAAGCGTTCTCTTCAATGGCCAACTTTATTTTAAAACGAACTGAAATTCGAGTGTGTAAGTGGAAAATAAGTTTAATTATCTAAAATTATATTAGCAAGAATTATTATAAAGTTCTATTAGCTAGATTGGTAATAGCCCAAAGAAATGCCTCCAATTTTATGCCCAACACAACTGCCGTCTCAATTAAGCTCGCTTCCGTACTCCATACGGCCGATACCCGCTTCCAGCGCAGGACGGGGCCTGCCAATCCCCGATTTCAAACCTCCTGTATCAGCAAATACAATAGCCCAGATAGATGTTTCAAGTTTTACGTCCGATACTATCATTGACGACTTCAGACAATGAATTTAATGATATAAAACCGTTATAGTTGCCCCTATGCCAACATCATTTTGTATAAAATTATTAGTGTTTATTTAGGTATTCAAATTCCCCTGTTTTACAAAGCAGTCTTTGTTGGATGTTTTTTTGTTTTTTTCATATCAGCACCCCATAATCTGCAACTTCAGAATCAGCAATATACCCACAAAAAAATTGCCTCTATCTAGCTATTAGTAACGTTTTTGTCCTTTACGATTTTTCTTGCCTCACCGATTAGCGGCGAGTTATGGATACCTTTTCGATTTTCATGGCGCTAGATACCAACACAAGGAATCATCCTCCGTTTCAACTATTAATATTAGGCCTTCAACATTAATTGGGATACGTTGCGGCTTTTCTTAGTTACCTGTGTAAGCGAACGTGAGGCCCACGTTCTTGGCTTTTGTGGAGCTGTCATTCAAGCACAGCCTGCTTGCATTACTCTTAGCGATGTAGGGGAGCATTGATTACTCAAATGATACCAATGCTCATGAATTCTATGTTCATATAACAGAGACCCACAGACTGGTTGAGCAGCCGGCAAGACACGTATCGGACAAAACAGATGTTAAAGTTTTACCACTGTGCCGGTGTTGCTGAAGTAGGGAAGGCCACTGAGGAATGGCCAAAGACGTTAAGAGTCGAGGGCGGTAATGAATATCCTCGCAGATGCTTCTTCCCGAAAAGAACAGCTTCCTGTTTTGGCCATTTTTTTGGCATTTCAGCGCATCTAAAAATAGCTGAATAGTAAACCATCACAGCGTAAACTAGCGCGCAAAGATGGATTTGGTTGGTAATGTGAAACAGTGATGTGGACCTGGTAAAATGCTGGTCATATAATTAAAAATAATGATTAATTAGGTGTGTATCGATTCTTGTAATAGTAACCAGTAATAGGTAACGCTGGACGGGTGTAGGTCGAAAAAATGATGAGAAACAGAAAGGAATAAGCGGAGATTCGAGTAACCGCTAGGTTACTATGGCCGCTATGGCATTATATCATATATTTCTAGCGTTCGAGCTTCATGTCCGGCATCGCTTCTACGCATTCAATCAGATGGCTGGCTTCCAGCATGAAACAACGTGTGTCTATGCCCGGATTCGAGTCTAGACCGCAACATATTTTTAAGATAAGCAGTCAAGCACTTTGTTATCACAGGAACACTATATTACCTATTTAGCAGAACGCGACGCTCGTCGCTTCGGACTAACTATTGTGGGTAGGCTATAGCAAACCGTGTGATGCCTATATTTCATTCCGAAGCACTAAAGATATTATATTCAAATTATACTAAAAATCTTACTTCATCGATACAGTCAACAATATTTAGGATATAGTATTTAGCTACCATGTCCTGATATGTTGAAACACTGGGGCGCATATTTGAATAATGTGAGGCTACCTATATCGAGGGCCTGATGTCTTTGAGACAACATCATGAAATAGTTGCACTATTCTGCTAGAGCGGTATAAGCTAAAATTTTTGATTCGGTCCAGGAAAATGTAGGATAGAATGTCGATCTACTTCGACCTAGGCAAAAGATCAACAGCTTTCACTCGTCTTGATACTAAACAGATCAGACCCCAGTAAACATTGGTGCAGACACACTTTGAAGCTTGTTAATAAATAATCCGCGCCAAATATTAAACTTGAACCGAAGACGAAGTTACAACGTCATATTTCTAACTAGTAGCATCTGCTTAAGCTATATTTGAATCTTTTTGAAAAATTATTGATAGTAAAGATAGTGACTGTAGAGTAAGTTTTTGCCGGAAGAAGAATACATTCGAATATTTTGAGGACATCTTGCTTGAACCCTGTTTTTCCCAGATGAAATGTAAGTGTCAACTTACAGATTAAGTATAAAGTTTTCATTAACAATTAGCAAACGAGCGTCATGTGTCTCAAGAACTAAATATATTTATTTTGCAAATTTTCCTCAGTCCTTGCATTTAGGTAATCTAGTCAAATTTTATTGGTTTACCTGCATGGCCATTTTACTGCACTACCAGATTTTCACCAGCCGATTACATATCTGTATGAATGGTCTACGATTCAAAGTACTACACAAATGCGTGTCTTCTATAAACACTGCAGAAGACCTTATTGACCAGGTTCGTCACACGGTATGCCGTGCTGTCTAGTACAGTGACCCCATCGATTTTTATCTAAGGCTTTTAAAGTTTGGTTTCGTTATAGGAAAGAACTATCTTTACAAAAATCATTAGTGGCTAGCGATAAGCTCAAGAATATACATATGAGTCCAACATGCTTTTCCTACGGACTCCGTGAGGCAAGCAGGTGAGCCTCAGTATTAATAGGGCCCCAGGTTCCCTGAAAGAGGCGCCACTCTAATATGAGCAACTGCATAGGTGAGCCGTTTAGTATCTGAAACAGACTTGGAGTCTGTTTCAAGACTCCACGTCTTGGAATCTGGTAGGGAGGTGTTTTCCTCCCTTATAGAAGGGTATTGCCCAGACACCACCGATTCGAAAGTCGATGGAGCTGGACTGATATGCTGTGGACTTAAGAAAAATTAGCATCAGCGACGCTGGATCGCGATCAAATTAGATCAAAATTCGGTTTCTGAGCCTGAGACCGGGTTCTTGCTAGAGCTACGTTTCAGGCGTTTGAGGGGCTCTTTTTTCCAGGGGTTTGAAGGGGCGTACATCAAATTTAGTAATCACAGGGCTCGTCCGTGGACATCGTAGTGGCAAGCCAAAAAAACTGGCGTTACGAGGCGATTTATAATTGTATCCGGTCGGTGATTAGTACTTGTGTGATGTAATGCCTTTCCGTAACTCCGGACGTAAACCTCAAAGCAAATACATCTTGAGCAAATAATTAATTGCCAGAACGTATCATACATGCCTTCATGATGTCTGTGTAACTGAGATCGAAAAAATAGGAAAAGTACGTTTGACTGAGAACGCGCGGTTTGTTTTGTATCTAGTTAAGGGTTTTCACGTTACACAAAGGTAAACGAACATAAATGGATCTACTTTAAACAACGAATATATAGCTATAATTGCTAAACCTTATTTAGGGTGGTCACTTTCTCGCGGTAGATGTTATTCCTAGAGAAGCATTTCGTCCTATCTAGTTCGCTTGCGTACATATACTACTGGCATCTATAAAGTGCGTATCAATTGTTGTGGACGCCTATTAAGAGGTATGCTTTGCATACGAAGTGATAATATCCAATGTGGTGGTAAACTATCTAACGGACAATAAAAAAACATTTATTTCAAGTTGCGAAAACCGCATTCATGCAGTGCCCTCCAAATTTTTGTG
The DNA here is from genome assembly GCF_002532875.2 of Varroa jacobsoni. Lineage (NCBI taxonomy): Eukaryota > Metazoa > Arthropoda > Arachnida > Mesostigmata > Varroidae > Varroa > Varroa jacobsoni. Next base: position 214,326 of record NW_019214068.1, on the reverse strand, counting down.
CACTGCCTTGAGTTCTACTTTCGGTACCGCCGTTTGCCATTCTATTAGAAGGCTGGCTCTTAGCACAAAACGATGTTTGTCCATGTTCGGATTCGAACCCAGATCACTATATTGCAAGTCTACACTATTTTGCGATACCCTTCGGATTCGCTAGTCATGTACCTCAACCTGTCCTAGGCGTTTCGCAGAGACTGTTACGAATCTAATCTAACCCGAGGCTGGCTCTGCACTGTCTTCTTGACCTACAGCAAACAGATGGTATAAAAAGTCACACAGATACTGTCATTTGCGACGACATGTGTTCGGCCTTGATGGCAGACGCGACTACGTGTCTGGCGAAGGCATAAGGACCTAGCGCTGCCTCTCTCAGGCCGACCTCAAGGCTAATCGCCTACACGACTGCGAGATTAGAACAAGGAACACAGTGACACACGAAGAATATATAAAAATCTCGCTACGTGTGTTCGAGCGCTATACAATACCAACTATGTTGCCAAGGGTATGCTATAGTAAATAGCGGCTGTGAGTACGAAGAACGGCTATTGAAAGCTGCTGCTGCTGTTGCTATATGGTGAAAGACAATAAAGAGGCTTGTGTTGACTATCATGGCTGCTCGTCGTTGTAACATTAGTTCTATTATTATTATTATTACTATAAGGAAATTGCCCCTAAGGGTAAGAAGTGTTTGGACTTGACGTGGACCAACGGACATCAGAAAGCATCGTTTAAAAACGAACCAGCTTCTTGTTATGTAACAGAAACGACTCACATCAAGAGAACGAGCGTTAATTTAAAGATATAAACAATCGTTATATTATAAAGGAGAAAAGAAAAGGTAGCAAGTTAGTCGCGCGCTACAGCATGAACGTTTTTAGGTACATCAAAATCATTAAGGTTACCTAGGTGACTATGTATAGAGTAATAACGGCTTAATTGGGCCCCTCCTAACCTAGCTAACCACATTCAAAGTATTACATACTATCTGCTTTTGGCAAGAGACAGCGCTGAATGACGTCGAGCTGGTTGACGAGGCCTAATTAGTGCCTCAATAGGTTCAACAGAAACAAACATATTTTTAAAAATGGCTAACTCAATCTCATAGTAGGATCACCCTCTATTCAGGCTAGACTCTCGAAACCCTACGACGCAGTGTGAAATATATTTCGATGTATCCCTGCATTGCTACTGCCCCTGTTTCATAAGCCGCGTCGGCCACTGTCAGTCCATGTTGGTTTACCGCAACGGAGGTTCGTTGTGTAAAAGGGAACCGACAGGTTGGGCTCGGATAGCGTAATATATGAGGTTTTAGTGCGAGTTTTCCCCAGCGTCTACCGTGATTCCGGAGGCCACGACCAACTAAGCAAATCGCGGACTTCGTTCTTCACAAATTTCCTCGTGCTTATCCTGTTGCTCTTCGACCCACGGAAGAACATCGCACTGCCAGTACCTGCAACAGCTCGTCGCTGCTGCTCGTGATTTCCTCCATTAACGCCTAATCACGGCTTCTACTAGAGAACTTCAGGACTCCTGTGTATGGTCATACACTTAGTGAAAAATCACGAACGCAGAATGCTCTAACACGACTAAATTGCTATATATTCTACGGTTGTGCGGGCCGAGGGCCAAGCAAGACACAGCTCTATCGTTTCGATGATCTGCCTGCAACCTGCTCTCACAAGCTGCCGTAACCAGGACAATGTTACCCTAGCGTCCTTGGCCGACGGCCTAATAGGATCGGGAGACGAAAGAACGCTAGAAACGACGCCGAAAAAGACTGGCTGGGAACTGCAAATGCTGCTAATGCGTGACTGATCTATGACTAAATAGTTCTAAGAGTTAAATAACCTCCAACTACTCGTTCTGTGAAAGCAAATTTTTGGCATCTGCTTTTCGATATTCTTTCACATCATTAATTCCTGGTATTTCTTTTAAAATAGCGCTGTCCATTCATAGTATCTCCACTGGCTCGTAAATGCGCTACTGTGATACGTATTTAAAATTTTGCCCACTTCACGTAACCTTGTAGCGTTTCTCTATAATAAGTCATTATTAGTTACCATCATCAAGTTACTCATATTTGTTTACAGCAAAGTTTCTTATTTGCGTTAATTTTGACGTAGATAGGTGTCGCTGGTTAAATATAAAGCAGTGATTCTTGCTCTTAAGTTCATATTTTAGATGAATTCCTATGTGCGACCGCAATAGCCCTGTGCAGTTGCTTTCTATTCGCATTTACTTATAGCAGAATAAATAGTGATAAAGCTTATTTTACGCCGTTGGATTTGATCCCTTTATGTCAGTCGCCTTAATCGCTAACTAGATATCAAGGAGAACTATGGAAATCGTTTCCAGATAAGTTATGCCCGTGACGAATACGTTGGAAACTTTAACGCGGACGTTTATAGGGAGCGCGTTAATCTCTAGCAATTCGAACTTTGCTAAGCATAAAAGATTTCGACATTTGAGTACTCGACACCTGAAAAAAACTACTAAACTAAGAAGTTTAGTATATACATAACGACGACTGGTAATCTACTTTGGTATGGAAAATAAATATTGTGAAGTGAATATTGCAGCGTGGGTCGTGCGCAAGTTTCTCAATGGCGTCTGTTTCGCAGTGGAAAGTTAAACTTTAGTAAATATACCCGCACGGCTTCGGATGTCTTCGACCGGCTCGTCTTGTTAAACGCAATAAGTTAAAAAAGCTTCCTTGTTATTTGGTATAGAATCGGTGCTTTTCATGATCTTCTGTGAATACACGGAACTGGTGCGTTTTCAATCTCGGGAGATTATTTTTTTTTCAAATAAGTAGTAATTTCCAAAGTAAATGACAGTAGATCGAGTTGGCGACATTATTTCAACGTCTTCGTATCCGTACAGCTTTTTGCGTACTTATCTAAAATTTCATAAAGGATCACTGTAGGATCCTCTAGCATTCATGTAGAACTTCTATTTAGATGGGCTTATACTATTGAAATATCTCGTAGGGAATACTGTTTATACAGTTCATGTAGCCTAGATCATGACAAGTACATGCACAAATGTATAAACTTGAGTGCTCACTTAATCAAGCGAGGTTAATTTTAAGTTAACTTATATAGAGGCCATGTTTGAAAATACATAGATATTACACAAGTACAAATTCTGACGGAATAAAATACGAACGGCTTAAAAGGCAGTACTTTTTTCTTCTTTTTTTGTAGCATTACACCTAGTGAATGAATTTTGCAGTTCAACCGTTACCGCTGCTTGCCACATTCAATCTGTTCGGGCCTCGTACTTACCAACATCCTAGACAAAAGCTAACAGACTGAAGGGTACGGTATATCCGAAAAAGTTCAGTTGCCTCACTTTCTACGCTTTACTACGTCATAGGGCGTAGAGCATGTTCTGGCAACAGCTGAGAATCGCTGCAGCTCTGCCCCATAAAGAATCTTGGTACTGTACAACCGGTCCAACAAGCGGTCATCTTTTAATTTTATAGAAACCAGGGCGAGAGGTAGCGACCTGAAGCTGTTGCGCTGTTTAATTGCTGGACGTTTCTTCGCTTCTCGTGTCGCAGCATTATTGCCTGTGGGCCACTTCAAGGAAGTACGTGAAACCACTACGACTACCCTGTTTTTCCCGACGTAACAATTTCACTTTATATTTTGCCGCTGGCAAACACAATGTCCATTTGGTTCCGTCTAAACGTCTGAAACGCGCAAGGCCTACCGCCGGTTTGACATTTGTCCTGAGTATTCATATGCTGACACCTGTTCTAGCTTCCCTCTTTGCCCCTACTTGCAAACAGGTGCAGACAGCGCCACGGTGCAGTGTATAGTAAACGGGAGACGTAAATTAAGACCTCTTCGATCCGTTTGCAGTGTCAGGGTAGTTTCTACAGCAGCAGAGCTGAGCAAAACGTGATACAGCCTTAACCAGCCTCTGGTTTGGCATCAAGCCATGGCGTTATCCTGCAAAAGTTACAACCAAAGATTACGGAAAGAACTTGATAAACTAAGCGTGATTAAGCATACAGCATGCTCTGCTATTGCTGACGGAAGGATGGTCTCTATTACAAAACACCCCACCATCAATGGCACATCTGGTCAAAAACTAATTGAAATGAACTGATTGCCTTAAGTGTTTTTGTTGTGGTTATGCCTGTACTATTACGGCACGTTGAGACAGGGTTCCAGTAATGTTGGGACAGTAGCAGTTCGGAGGAGCCAGACAATAGTATAATCAAATTAAGCATTCATCCAGCGCACGAGAACAGATTGTTGCGAAGCGAGTGGATGCCGCTGATAGCGAAGAAGCGAATGAAAGTCAGATAGACCATGGCCAAGGAAACACTGCCATTAAGTCTTGTCCTGTCAGGTTTTGCTGTTGTTTTTTACGGAGAGAGTGAAAATAATGCTATGATAATAAATGCATCCGTTTGGACTGATTAGCCATGACAGGAATTAATAGCCAACTCTGGGTGTGCTCCGTTACCTACCAAGGATTAGCTAATATAGATAAAAAAAAAAAAAAAATTTGTTACGTGTGTGTGTTTGTATGGTTTAGGCAACTTGTGTACACATGTCAATGTGGGTCGAGGAGCCATGGAGTATGTCGCAGACGGTTTCTATTTGTGTCGCTCGTAGGAGAAAAAAATTGAATTTAATCAGTCCCAAACGGACTATGTGAACCCTCCATTGTGATGCAGGGACATCGTGTTCGCCTGCTAAACTGTGAGAGGCGGTTCACAAGATCTTACAACAACAAAAACTTTATGGCACTTGTGCATACTAGTAAATCGAAGATTCTTTTCTACCTGTTTTTTTAGGTGCGTACAGCTTATAACTGTTACACTAACAGGAGATACCCTGCGTATAGCTACAGGATTTCGTTTAACGCTCGATTTGAAAGACATCTAGCGGCCTTAAAGGACGCCGGCAAAGGTCCATTCAGTCTCAAAATCGAAAAGGTTGTTCACTCTTCCATTTACCAAATTCTACTATCTCTACTTCTATTAGTCCTTGTACAGAGTAATACCGTTACCCGCGTACGGGGGAAATGAGTTAGTTAAACTTTAAAGGCTAAGCGCCCTTAGGGGGGTGGCTTTTGAATTGTGTCTAAGCTGTAAATGATTACTAATCGTAAACGTTTCTTATGATTAGAAACATGAAAAAAAAAGAAAAAAAAACAAAAATAAAGTAATGTCTGGTACCCTACATACTAGTACATATACTAAGGAAATTTTTGCACAGCTTACCTTGTCAGCTGATACTTTATGCGCTCTGTAAACCCAGTGGGACAAGCAGCAATACGTGAAACTCGATATACATATGCGTGAATTCACGTAATTCACGCATGTTCAAGTGATGATTACTGAACCCTGAAAAAGCTCTTTTATATAGCAGATAGAAAGCTCTTATGAGGATTTATCTAGATATATATAGATATAATAATTTTCCATTAGTGGCGCAGCAGCAGCGACTTTAGCATAATTTCTAAATCACGTTTCTCACACTAAAAGTGCCTTTTTTTAATCGAAACATATACGGCGAAGGCCATAGTAGTAACAGTAAGAAACTGCTGTCGCGAAATCTAATTCGCTCCCTGGGCAAAACAGCTACAACTGGCTGTAGAGTTGTCGTCGTCACCACACACGCCATAGATATAATAACGTATGTTATAGCAATTCCGCTGCGGTAGGGGTCATGCCACCGTTACCACACCATTACGTTACGCAGGAGGACATCCACTTGCCGTTGCCCATTTGGATATGCCGCTGGTTTCCAGCAGCAGCAAACGTCTTACAGCCCATTCGAACCACTGACCACTGAGCATTAGAGCGAATAGATACAGAATGCCCTTGACGACACGGCACAACTAGTAACCTCTCGATGGTCGACCAAACGACCGAGGACTGGAGATTTCGCAGACAGGCCGATTTCCAAATTGGGGGATGAACTAACGTGAGTCAACAAGGGCAAAATCGAAATTGGCAACGCTCTTTTCTTTCCTTCACTCCCTTGTCTTAATGTTTGCCTCCGCTTTTGCAGGTAATAGAATTTGTCAACGTAACTACCAGATTATGCCGGTACATTAGCTTACGTTTGCTATCGTAATTAGTTGATTGGTTTAAAACATTCGTTTTCTGTGTAGGTTATGGACTAATCCTAATTAATGGCCGCGACAAGCCAAGAAACAACAGCATACAGAAGGAGATGTGGTTTGACACGAATGATTTTGATGAAGGCCTGTAGAAGAGAAGACGGAGGCGCAGCAGAGGGCTAAGTAAGAACAGATCATCAGACCGTCAGAAAATTGCCACATGCTAACTGTGACAAAATGCGTCGTACTTACTTCTCGTAAACAGAAATTTCTTCCGAATTAGCAAAATAGCATCTCTGTGAACAAGCGTGCCGGTAAGTGTCGTTCGGAAATAGTGGGCCGCCGTTGAAAAGTTCAACATGCAACTAAGCGTCCTCTTTTTGGGCAATTTTCTTCAACGTCAAAAACATTATCCGATTTGATCTTGATTATTTGTATCCGTGATACCTACATGCGGATGTTGTTCGTGATACTTCGCAAGCAACGAATTACCTCGTTTGTTTCACTATAAAAATACTACAGCATGTTTTACTATAAAAAATTCTTACTGTTTCTTAAATTTGGATCTATTTCTTCCTTCTGTAAATTACGAATTGGACTATGAGCTCCAAAAATTACTTTCTGGTGGCCAATTTGTAACGTGTCTAACGTCACGAGACAACATGGCGCTATGCGACTCCGTAGATTCATTGGCGAGTGCCAAGTTCCCATAGTCCAATATAAACTGGATAATGATATATAAGGGAATCATCACACAAACACGCGCATCCAATGGAGAAGTACACTGGCTGAAATTTAAATAAATTAGTGCCCTTTTGCCGGTAGACAGGTTTTATCTGCAGGTATACTGTCTACCCAGCTTCGTTTCAACAGGCGACGGCCTTTCCTTAGTTCAGAGGCAGGCCAAAACAGAAAAGACCTAGAGCTAATTAAAAAAAAAAACAAAACTAGCAACAATAAGCATCTCCAATGTATTAAGTGGTTTTGTCGACTTCAAATTCTACAATATGCTAGTAATAACAAAACTAGTAATTAATTGGCACTCAAAGGCCTGCACATTTCTATGATTTCGTGACTCAATCCTAAGAGACGCCCCCACTACGAGCTGCGGCATCAAAAGAGCCTACTTAGTTAGGATAACTGTATGTATGTACATTCCTAACAGACATTTTAAAAATCATAATACTACTTGCTACTGTTCCATTTACTTCATAGCATTACATAATAGATCCAGATGTGATAGTCGCAAGCGACATGTTCAGCGACACCGCTTATAGACGTCGCGACTAAACAGCTATTGGGAACAACTTACTGCTTCTCCTTCGGCGAGTTTTTTCTGACGATGAGAGACTTCATAATGTCGTTCCCGACACGTGTCCGAAATTGCCTCTTTTCTCTACGAAGGTTCAGACCTTTCCCCGAAGTCAACCGATGAAATCGATTGTAACTCAACCAGCTCTCCCTTTCATAGCCTTTACTTCGTTGGACGGCCACGACAGCGGCTTTTCCAGTCACATTTGCCTATAGTCATTGCTCTTTTCAACATGTCACTAGCAACGGATGTTCGAGTGAGCGCTTTCGGTGGCAGCCGTGAACATTTGAACATTGTTGTTACTGGCAGCGTCTTAAGAGCTGATAGGCATCGTCACCATTGCAAACAATGTTGTCGCTGCCGCCATTATGACGGCAGTTTTCTTGTTAGGAGCTGTTCTTATTGTTCCATTGTGCTACTGCTTGAAGACTAGCATGTTTTTTGCCGACTCGCTCGACGCTTGAGAACATGGCCGGAGCAACTAGGCAAGCTGGCGAGTGCTTCGACAGAGAACCTAACGTTGTTTGGGCCCGAGCTGTCAGCGCCCATCGAAGCTGACACTCAGACGGACACCAGAGCCGACGGCAGCGATAATGATAAAGGAGCATATCGTGGGACGTTACGGCAAAACACAAACGGAATCGTGATCGGCGTAAAGCGCAGTTATCGACGCTGCCTTTACTTGCTTCTGTTCATTGCCCTGTTTTTCTGACATTGGCGACCTGCCGTAATGGCCTTTTCTTCACGGTGGGATCAGCTTCTCGCCCGCTCAGTCGCTCCACCGTTGTTTATGGTACCCATATGCGTCTTGTTCCAAGCGTATAGGAAAGGTCTGGCGGTGTGCACGTAGTGGGCGATGCCGGTTTTCTGTTGGGTCCGTTAGCGAACGTTGGCGATGCTGCGCGACAAATACTCGCCAGACTGTATCTGACACTCCCGCGAACAGACCACTATAAACCAAGAGCTATTCGGCTACTGAAGTGGAGACTGCCAAGCCCATGGCTACAAGTTGTGCCCAGTGCTCTTCGTCACCGTGGGTGTGAAACCCCGAGTCAACCGCGAGCCGGCTGCCGGTCGGGTCGCCACTCACACACAAGCAGAAATAGCTCTTAGTTTTTCGTTGTTGCTCGTGACCGAGCTTTGCAAAGTGGCATCGTCACTTATCTTTGACTCAATAACGAAATCGGCGCAACAAGCGAGGGGTAACGCTGCGGCGAAAATATGGATAGACACGAAGCATCAGAATGAATAAGGGTGGATTTTGGCTGCATATGAGTGAAGTCAAGTGATGTAGTATAAAATGTCACAATTCAGACTGAGCTTCTAAAATTTTGGTCGCTGAACTGATGACACCACGTTGAGCCCCAGAAATATATAATAATACGGTTACAAGCTGGGATTGTGGCTTCGAACATGTGATTTTGTCTGGAACAGTAATGCAGGAACATCTCCTAATATTGCGCCATGTAAATGTATTGTTAAGTTAGTTTAGACCGACGGGTGACTTCGATCTCTCTGCGGGGGATCTAGTGAATTCATTGAAGAAGACTTATCCTTAGTGAGCTCGAGTGTAAAGAATTAAAAGAAACAATATTTGATACCGACCCCGTATAGAACAAGAACAAGCTTGATGTCTGTACGTATAACTGCCGGTCCTCGCTGCCACAAGACATATGTCACATCATGGTCGAACCTTTTTTTTTGTACAGATGAACTTAAGGCTATTAAAACCTATGCTTTTTGCAATAGACTTCCTGACTGTGGTTGGGTGGTAATTAAATTCAAAACATTTTTGCAAGACATGCTAATACTCTTAACGTCCTCAAAATTTAAGCGAGAGACTATGGCTACAAGTGGTGAAGGATCAAATCACCTAGCTTCATTTGGGGATCGATTCTGTTACATCGCGTTGGTGAATCCGGCACCTTATTCAAGGTTTATCATGGTAACCACAATCCGCGCGTTCTTCATCGGACAGGTGAAATCACTTCTTTTGTCCTTATTTTTGTCCAAGTTGTATCGGCAGACATCTGGAGACTAATGCTCATGGTTATTCGACCCGGCAGAAAGCCACGGAGCGTTTAAAGTTACTCAGACGCGCAAAGGAGCACAAAACACGAGAAGACTTGCTAATGAATGTCACTTCTTTTCATAGTACACAAGCACCGCGAGAATAGCTTTGAATAATTGTTTATACTATAAATTTTAACTAGCTCTGTATAATAGCAAAGTATTAGCAGATGCTTGAATCTAAGCACGGCTACGGTTCGATTGGAGATCTTTATTAACTATTTACTACATTCCAGAAAGCTACATTAATACTTAGGAGCTTTTAAACAGAGCCTACCAGACAGGCCCAGCGCCTACGTGGACACATGGATTTCTGCATAGAACCGTATGACACTTGAGCTAAAATAATTCTTTCAGGACGTTAATATATAGGACTCATTTAGGTACGTTAGGTCGTACGGGGGACCTCAGCTAGCAACAACAACAGTAGTAGTACCCACTTTATCGACCCACTTCTCAGTCCTGGGTCCGTTTAAGTATGTTTTAATTACTTCGGCTAGTCAAATATTTTAAACGGTTTAAATTGTCTTATTATTTCCAGGTGAGTCACCAGTTTGGGTCAAGCGTCTTCTCCGACGACACGACATTCACTTACGCAGTCCTTACGCAGGTTAATAAATGTGCGGTACAATATAACACAGTTAGTTCACTATTGCAAAACTATATAGGATACGTATAAAACTATTTGTATTGCCTATTTTTTAGCTGCGGCCTGTTGTTACTGCACAGTTTTCCATACGTAGTCTAAATTTCAGATCAGACGGATCTATCTGGCTGCTGACTGTATTAGCAATATGTTGACCACAGGATCCTGATCAAAACTTATAAAAATAATAAGCCTGTTTTCCTGATGGGCTCTGCTCACCGATAGAGATGCTGGGATGTTTCGTAGTGCGAACCGTAACCACTAAGGCAGTTCCGCGAAAGGTTTCCCAAGTTGACTTTAGGATAGGTGTCAATGTTACTCGAGACGTGGACAAAATTCGATGACTGTTAGATCTACAATCATAAACACAGTAGATTAGTGACGAAAACTCGAGTTCAGGCTTTCCATATAGGACAAAGCTGTGTTCAACGAGGCACAGGAATATTGTTTGCAACATCATTTTAGATGTTATCTTACGCATAGGAACTTGTTGTTCCATCTCATTATGTCCTGCAAGTCTGTCTTCACAGGGGGATCAACGAAACCATTCATGCTGTAAATCGAAAAAAATTATCACTTTGTGTTTACAAACCGTTGAACTTTGATGATATCTAAGTGTTTCGTGCGTTCTGTACCCATTTTTCTGAAATATCGTGTTCCCTGTGACACGCAAGTGAAGAAGATGGTGCCATAGAATAATGTAAGTATAAATAAATTCTAGCCCTATTTAAACGTAACCTGGTCTATTTGTCGTTGAGTAAAGTAATATGTTAGCAAACCTATGTCTTTTCTCGACCAACCTTCCAAACTTCTTCTATACGCCTTAAGCCACAACAAAGGAAATTTAAATGAATGAGCTTAAATCTCCAGGTGCAGCTTAGGGTCTAAATGGTTCAATTAATCGCCATTTTTAATTAGAGCAAATACTGGAAAAATGGCTCGAGGAAAAGGAGTTCTGCCATGACTGCGTGTCTATGCAAGCAATCGGTTGGCTCACTAATTTGATACAAGTTTGTCACAATTTATTGAAATGGAACATTTTAACTAAACTCTGTGTTTTTAGAGTGCAAATTGTGGAATAATTAAGACATCCACATTTGCCTTGATGATGAGTCGTTCCGCTAGACAGACGTACGTGAAACGAAAACAGGCTCTTTTCTTTATCAGCCAAACAGCTTCATCCAGCGTAGATCTGTGTATTGGAGTCCTTACGAGTAATCAGGCAGTTCGGTCTGGAGCCAGCAAATTCCGTAGAGCGCCTGCGGTTGCTTGTTTGCTCGTATCGACAACAAAATGGACATTAGCCGTCCGAAATTGGGCTAATGAGATTCTTTGTTCTGTAATGATGCAAAAGTCTACCTAGCTAGAGCTCTGACAAAGGTGCAAGGAGGGCCTAAGTAACCAGGATATAGCTAGCCACTCAAACGGAACCTAATCACCATTGACGTGAGGCCTGCGTTATTATTAGCCTAAACAGGTAACGAAAGTACGTAAATTAACCATACGGAATTTCAACTTAATATTATTATTCCAAGCAAGTTTATGTAGGGGTATTTTTAGCTATCTAGCTGCTCAGAGAAAGATTACAAATCACATAGTTCATTTGAGCGATCACATACTAAAAAGTAACGCTTATACTCACCATATATTCTCACGATCTGTAATAGAACCATTGGACTATAGTAGTTTCACCTCTGTGAGTACTGGAACCTATTAGTCGACAAAGCAACGAATCATTGTCAGCTTCAACGATACGCTTTACTGATTACCTTGTTGATCTTATCAATAAGACAAGCTATCCTCGAAAGCTTCCCAGCGTTGGTTAAATGATCTGGGCCACTCGGATTGTTTGCTTCCAGTGAGGACTTCAATTCTATATTCAGCAGCGTTATAAACCCGCAGAGCCGATTGTCGCTATAGCTGCTCAATAACAAGACCACACGACAAGATGAACCGCTTTGGCGTGCACGCTACTCATGTGCTGCCTGTAGCGCCGCACACGTTCTATATGTTAGTACATTGTGCGCACAAGACTGTGATAGGCGTCCCCTTATCGGGCGTGTCCGATGGTAAGTTTCAAGGTGACTGCACTATATTGTATTCTATGTTATTTTCCATATCTACAGCGTACGCTGTTTATAGCCTTTTTGGACAGATATAGGGCGTTGTCAGCGTACTGCTACATAGGACCTAGCCTGGCTTTGGACTGTCACACAGGTGCGTTGTGATATAGCATAGAGCGGTCGACAGTCATGGCTAGCTCAAGCCCTCGGCTGTGTAGTACCATTGGGTAACGCTCTGATGAACGGTACGCTGCATAGATCAAATGCGCGTGCTATTTTTACACGCATACGTATACCTTTTAGGATAGTACAGAGACTACAAAATATTATCGTATAGGCTGCTAGTGTACATGTATTGTGCGTTATGCATTTTTAAGCCTTGCAAAAACGTGGAGTTTACTGTTGTTTTTTCTAGTTGCCTCAATAGGAGGAGGGTCAGTAGGTTAACAGTGTTGTGGATCAGCCGATGAGTTGAGACTGAGAGAATTGAGATGGATATCGTCGTATTCGCACATACTGCACTCGGAAAGAGTACACACAAGTGAATTTTTACGGTTTCCGTCAAAATATAACGGTTTTACGTCAAATCCCGTTCCTGTCCGTAATGTAACGACCGCAAGAAAGCTGGTCAATGAAGGCATCTCTATAGTGTAAGAAGCGACATTTGGCAGAAGTGGGGCAAATTGTCGCCATGGTGAGGTTTAGGCACGAGGAGAAAAGCTCATTTCCCATTAGAATAAAATACCTGATCCGGTTCGACATCGGAACCATCATGCGCTTAGAGGCCATACTGAGTTCACACTCCACGTTAACGGTAATATATACGTCTGATTCGCACCTCGGCACGGTCAGACTCGAACGCCACTTCACGGGAAGGAGTTTTCAGACATAACAAATGCTTTTTGTCCCATTTTCTCTTCGAGCATCGAGAGCGATAGCCAGTCTTGCCATAGTTATATCTGATTAATGGGTCGATTGCTTCGAGCACGGTTTTTCCTGGGTCTTTATTACTAAGCAGCAAATCGTGTAAATAGATAGTAGGCTGGAAGCAGAAACTTTAGCTCTATGCCGTATCTCTCGTATAATAAAGTCGTACCGATTTTATTTTGCATCAGAGGATTTTTACTAGTATCAGTATTACTGCCCAACTTGACAATTCGCCATAGCCGCATACGACAATGAAGTTAAGTTAGTGCCTGCATTGGCCAGCGCGAAGTTCCTCTAACTGACTGAGTTTTGCTGCGACAGTGGTTGTGAGCAGTAGCGCAAATCATTGATCTTTTGTGTATTCAGCTAATAGTGTCGTTAGATAGCAACTGTAAAAAGCTTTAATTCGTAAACGTCGGGAAAACGAATCATCGGCTATGCAAGTCTGAACATTTCTATATTACCGTATATGATTCAGAGTACACAAATGCGATCTTCCCAATTTATTATGATTTTTCTGGTAGGAATAAAGCCAGATACTTATCTAAGGCATCTGGAGGAGCTCTGAGGAGGACCGGGACAAACTGTCGACAGGACGATTTTTCCTGTAGAGCGAATAAACACTGCTGGAAAAAATCCATGATAATAGATCAAAGTGCTCTGCCAACGGATGGACCTTTACCATCATCAGCCATGAATACTCCCTTATTGCTCATCCGTGGACGTTCTTCGTCAAAGTTAGTACACAAAGAAAAATTCGCGTCGTTAAAGTGATATAAGAGTAGGACAAGCAGATGATGTTGTAAAAGCCCATTATGTTAAGTAGCGTAAGTGAAGAAGTTTAATATCGAACGCATATAGCTGTGCCGCGGCATCGTTATACGTTATATTCTATATAGGGATCTCAGTAGTAAACAGAGGGACTTCCATCAGGGCCTTATATGGGCTCGATTTTTGGCTGACGTACGCTGCGTATGCATTGATTACTATGCTACTGCAGTAAAAGCGATAAGTGAAAGCGGCTTCGTCGCAGCAGTTACTTGTTGCCTATTAAAGTAACATCTCCGAAGGCACAGTAGCCAGTTAGCAGTACCTCTAAGTCTAATGGTCCCAAGTGTAAGTTTGATCTTTTAACCTACTCTCGGTTCGTGGTGCCTCAGAACTTTTAGTTCTCGAATCTTTCAGAATTCACTGCTACAAAAAAAACGTCATGGGGTACACGCACTCGGCTTCGTAATCACGCGACTTCGTAATTAGCACACACCAGCCTCGTATTGTATTTGTACCATTTTTAGACTGGCTGAATTGATACTCACAGTAACACTGTACATGCATCAAATACAAACACCTACGCGAGTAATACTAGTGCGTGCATCCCGTCCTCAAGTTATTCTGACTGATTATTGACTGGACAAACGGGAAATATCCAAACGAGTATAACGCGACAAGGCTTTACGTAAAGAACTAGTGAGTATAGCTACGTACACTTCTGACTATCAGTCCTTTAGTTAATTGAGATTTCGGTGGTAACGCGCTGGCCTACAAAACCTAACGACCTTATTAGGGTTATATTAGAAGGTAGAAAGCGGACATAATTAACTTCGTGCTGAAAGCTAATCGTTTAGATCGACGATAACCGAGGATTCCCAACGTAAAACCTGAAGCATTTAAGATTGTTAGTAAAGCCTTACAAAAATAGATGTACTCGTATAGTGCCTCCCCTGCACAGAAACCTCCATCGTTCCCATCAGTTTTTCTACCTTTCTCATCATAAGACATGCAAGTCCGTACGGGCAGAGACCAACTCACTCGACCAATCGGCCGTTTTAGAAATTCGACCCAACTAGAGTCAAACCCAAATTGAAGCTTTAAAGTTTTCTCTTTTTTTCTTCTTTATTTACAGACCAGACGAATCGCATCAGCTTCTAGAGATGTTAGACTTCACCCGTTCCGTTTGACGTCATCAAATTATTATAAAGTTGGCCACGCACGGCGATTTTGACCTCCATTCCTGTTTCAGTTGTACCGAGTCCGATGCATACACACGTACATACGTAGTGATTGACACAAAGGTGCGCCGATTTTCCCGAGTTCCTCGTAAATAAGGCAATGGCCATCTGCTATTGCTATGCAGCGGTCCATCATAAATGCCTGCAAGCGCGCTGCAGATCGAATGTAATCCATTAGTATAACCTCCCCATGTTTGGAGTTTTACGTCCAGCATTGCCGTTAGGCATTTCATCAGACAGACGGATGGCCAGCCATCTGAGTCCCAGCGTGAAACCAAATCTGTGTATGCGCTGATTCGAATCTAGACCTCAAGGAATTCCCGCGATGGCGTAGTGCCAACCTGCTGTCTGTCTGGTAAAGTGCTTGCCGGCAGTGCCGGATGTAAAACTCCAAACATGTAGAGGTTGTGTGCAGTGGAAATTCCGAATCCTCAAGCGTAGGTTATCTACCTATCATTAGATTCGTTGTTGGCTTGACTCGGACGCGTGTTCCTCGTGGGATTCCTGTTAACACGGAACTTCTAATTGGTCTGTTGTTTGTGTGTTTATCCATCCGTGCGTCCGTCCGTCCGTCCATCCATCTCTAGGCGTCACATGTGCGAACTGTGTGAATGCCGCCACGAGATTCAAAATTTTCGCGTAGGTTACATGGCGCTTCATCAACGTGCGCGGGAGACGTTCTCACCACCAACTAGCAAAGAAAATAAACAGCTTTAGAAATAATTGGCAATGAGCCGTATCGTTACGATAGAATTTTTTTTATTCGGCTTCCGACTGTTATCATCACTGTGAGAACGAGTCTTCAAACGAGTCTTCTTTCTCTTTTTTTAGAAGAACGTCAAAGGTTTGGTTCAGTAGAAGGACGAACAGGGTGGACTTTATTTAGAATTTTTCTCGAATAGACCCATTAATCGGGAGGACAGCAATGCAAATAAGCAATTTTTAACGCAATGTGGGTTTCCTTTCCAGGGCTAATTCAGTAATCCTTTTAGGGTTTGCTCATTCTACCCAGATAATCGTCATGTCAACGCAGTAAAGAGAGATGCGTATTAGCCACGCAGACACATAAGTCGTTTAGAATAACGCTTTATCTATGCTTACCGGTTATGCCAATTGACGAAGTATCGAAAACGATGCCCATTCTGTTGCTACGTAAAAACTCAAGGATAGCAATGATTCAACAATATATATTTGTTTCAATATCTAAACAAGTATAATGCGTACCTTTTACGTATCCCTTTATCTTTCTTTAGTATTTGTGTATTTGCTAATTATACACCTAATTATTTTTTTGCTGAAAGATTTTACTTTGTTCTCACAGATAGATCTCGGTAATCGTTACTATACTGTTGTGGGACCTTAACTGTCATTTTCTACTTGTATAATTACTCACCAAATTGACACGTTCATCCATTCCAGATCCTGACTTTTTGACGTATTGTTGACCTATTCTATAGCAAATGAACCCTTAGATTTTTTTTACAACAGAGATTTTTAGAACAGAGTTAATGCCCGGCAAAGTTAGTCCTTAAATCGGTCGCTGAATACTACGCATCGTATTTTATGCATGCATATATATGAACAGTACACAATTTGTGTAAATAGATAAAATTTGGCAGTTATATATAATGGCAGCTAGATACACACTCATGTATATATTCTACTAGATCGATTCGAAAGAAATATTACCGTTTTCACAGCTGGCCGCCGCTATCGACTCTCTATTTTCGGAATCTATGTTCTTATGTTTTGCATCTTTGTTTGGTTATAACGTTTGCTCAAGCACGAGATGACCAGTAAATACAGTAAAGAAAGTAATCAAGTAGTGTTGAACGGAGGCAGGCTATAGGGCTGTTACGCACATTTATCTTTAGACAGACGACACAAAGACACACAGTAAAATACAACACAGGGGAAGGACGATAGCTCGTGTGACGCCCGCAGCTTTGATAGGAAGGAGGAAAATTTGCGGGCCGGATGTCTTTCGGCTGTTGGCCGATCGGTAAGACCCGTTCGGCTGTATCGTGGCGAGTCAGGCGCTTTGAGGGACTGATATTAGCTTCTTTCAGGTCGACGACCTGCAATAACCTGACGACCTAAGTCAACTGTGACAAAAACCAAAGAGGCGGCAAAGTCGGCTAGAAGGAACCGCCGCAGCTTGCCGTCGTCAATTACGTACAGTTCAATCTACTTGCTGAGACCGGCAGAGTGCGTTGAGACCCAACTCGCCCAACCCAGCTCAACCCGACCGGCGAGGCTCTCGATGGCCCAGCTCGATCTCTCCGCGTCACTACGAACACATGGCTAAGACAGCGTCGAGCTGGGTTGGGCTTGAGCTGAGTTGTTAGGTCGAACTGGGCTGCATTGGGACGTGTTTATCGTGCCCCTTACGAGTAGTCCTAATAACGGACGCCGAGCTCTCTTTTCTCACTGTTTCCCCTTCTTTCTCCTTTTAGCTAACTCCTGCTTGTGCCTGTGGTGGCTTTCGGACTCCTTAGTTATTTCGTCGAGGAACGAACGAACGAACGAACGCCAAAAAGCCTAGTTGACGCCTCTTGCTGTCGGAAACTGCTATCTGTTATATTTTTGTCGACTCTGACATGAAAGCGACTGCCAGCGTCAAGCAAGCGCCCATAAGCACTGTTCAATCATACGGAGTAGCAGCGGTGAGTAACGGTGTACCAAGCAAATCATAAATCTGACTCTTGGAAATCAGTGAAAACATTCGGCTGAGTTTAACCGTGCTTCTTCAAAAGTTGGGATGTATAACTGTCGTCACCGTGACGACTATTCATCATAATAACAATAATGACTATCATCATCGTCCTAATGGCGCTTGTGCTTCTTCGGTTTTTGTTTCTGCTGCGAATAACCTATTGTTATAGTTATCATTCAGTAAGGGTCGTACGATTGGAGATAGTGAAGATTGCCTACCTGAGAAAACCCGTAGAGCACTTACTTGATAATGTTACGATAACAACGATACGGTAATCACAACATTGAATGAATTACATAAAAAAAAATGTTTATTTCTTTGGCAATAAGTAATTGTTAGCTAGAGTAAAGTGTGCAAAACAACGATGAACCTCATACTGTTACTCGAATGCAATATAGCCTCCATTGCTGATTGGTTAAATTTGCCTGTCGATATGTATAGAGGCGGTCCGTTTTTCATCTCAATAGCAAAAGAAAATGAACAAAGACCGCCACCAGCTAACATTTATCTGGTGCAATGAGCAAGTTCAGAACGAACGTTCAAAGCACTACCGGCCCCGTTCGGACGTTACGACTACGTCACGCTGGCACACGCCAGAAACCTATTTGGATTCATAAAATAGATACCCTGTCTGGACATATGCAAGCGCCCTTAAACTTAAGTATCGATACGTGAATCGTGTCGATAGCTTCGTACGATATCAGTAAGACTACGATCGGTCGTCGGTACGTTGATCGTCATTATAATTGGGCGCAACGGCCACAAAGAGAGTTTAAAGCCAGATGTTTAAACGGCAAGTAGTATTTGGCCGATAAAGTTATGTTCGTCTTATGATAACTTGGCCATACGTTTTTAGAAAAGCATGTAATTGAGGCTACGCGTATCGTCATCACACAATTACGAGACAAGCTATAAGTTATATAAAAGTTCATCTGAGTCAAGGCAGCCCTTGCATCAGTGCTACTTCCTATAGATTCACTATATAGTAGAACGTAGTAAATACGAATTTACCTATATCGTACACCATAACAATGCTTGACTATGTTTGACTTTATGATCAAACGCCCGATGCCAGGCTTACAGAACGCTACATCACTGCTACAGGTTTTGAATGTGGGATATTATTGTCCCAACTGCTGTCGGTCCGTCTGTGGATAGTTGGTTAGTTACTTTTGGCGTTGGTTTAAGTTGATCGTTGATGGCCTGCGTAACTGTATGGCTTCTTAGCGTTCTTGAATGGGCCGTTTCGCCAACGATCATGCTAATGGTCTATGGCCGGCTTCGTGTAACGGTTAAGCCGTTTAGGCGGTGCTGATTGTAACAAGGAAAAGCATATATTTGAATAGGTTTCTTTTTTTCTTTATTGCCGATTGCTGGCTGCTCGTTGCTTAAGTGGGAAAGAAAGCTTACAAGTTTTTTAAGGAGAAGTTTTCTTTGCCAGCCGCTAGATGTTGTGTAGTCGACCTGTGTTTGTGAGCATCATATGGCTGGAAAACATACCTTATAGATGCTATAACATAGTGTTTTTTGCTCTATTCTATATATATACGTATAAGATGCTTTATAGAAGCAATATATTCGAATGAACATGTGTGTTGCTTTATAGCTGTTTTAAACCATTTTACTGATAAGATGAAAGACGTTTTTTCAGGACAAACAGCAATCGTCGGCCTGATTCACTCGATTCAGTAGCATATCTAGGCGTAAGAAACCTCATAACTTCAAAATAGCGTTGGCCATCATGTGGCACTGTGTAATCAGTTTAAAAACATAAATTGTACCACCTAACTGACATCGATCTCGATATGTTTGATTTGTTACTTACGTAAATTTATATTTACTTACAAGTACATAAGCAGTATGGAGCTAAACAGTCGGGCGTCGATGCCAGTCTAGTCTTAGAACTATCTGTAATCTGCTACGGAAAATAACATCCACTGAGTAGTATTCTGTGAATACAGTCATTCACTAAGAGCTGAAACCAAGGGCGAAACATTCATCTATCACGCTCATCTGCTGCTCAAAACGTGCTGTATGTGGGTGTAGCTTGTCCAGCCGATCGATTTAATTCGTGCATCGATCCGAAGTGCGGCGTATCAGTTGATCCGACGCGACAGTATAGACAGTTCGCCGCTGTTGACGTGTCGGGCGACGTAATCCTTTCGCAGCTGCGAACGCGCATGAATCAAATATACCATAAATCACCGCGTAGAAATTGATTTGCTATGGACGCTGCCTATGATCAAGCTCGATGATATTTAGATAGCCACCAGCAAGACAAGTCTGTGGCCCGCAGGGTTTGCCCCACGGGGCCGTTTCTTCTCCATCTCACGACACCACGAACGTCATTGCTTCTTTCAGCTGTCGCTCGTCGGCGACACGATCCGACACGATGGGGTCGTCGGAGGCCCGAACTGACACAGAAAAGTGGAGCGGTCAACTGTCACTAGCAGTAAAGTGAAGTCAGCCATGGCAGCCTAAATCTAGGGAACTGGGGTGACCGACAGTTTCAATTTTAATTTAGTGGGGTTTAGGGCGCGTGAGAAGGCCCCGGCTACCTACTACCTATTAGTAAGCACGATTGCTTAGCAAGGCCAAGCGCACTGGTCCGTGGAGTTTGGCAAAGGCTAGATCATTCGCAATTGACGGCAAACCTATCGTCGCGATAAGAAAAGCTGGCGCAACCTGCAATGGCCGATGTGGCAACCGTGAGGTTACAAAACGACAATGGACTGGTAATTGAGTTTTTAGGACGGCTATTGCTATAATTAAGCATTGTTTCATACAATTCGCCCCCTTCAGCGTTAAGCAAAGTAGATCCGTCGGTTCTCTGTTTTGAACCTACGTAGATTAGTTTATATGTTAAATATCGATATCCTCCATCAGCGTTCTTGCCACGGTTGAGAAGTTAACAAAAGCAATATCATAACAAAGCAAGAGACATCAACTGGTTAGGTTGATTATATATACATGTTTTAATAATAATTACAAATTGATATTTCGTGACTGGATGTAGATCCTGCCGGTCTCAATTCGTTGTTGCCACTTAACATAGGTTCAGTGCATATAATACCGTGTGGGCAACATCTAAAAAAATAACAGCGTGATGGTGAAACGTTAAATTGTAGAGGGAGTTGTGCCGAAGACAATCGCATATAGCTTCTGATCTTTCTATAGTACTATATCATGGAAGATGCCTCCAAATCAGGTAGGCCGCACAGTTGACACCCCGCTGCGTCAAAAAGCAGTACTTATTTAGGGCTGCTCAGGGAGACGAAAGCAATACATCAAAAGATCTAGAAGAGTGAGCAGCTGAGGTAATGGCTGCCGACTACGTCTGTGTTGATTTGTGACTTGTCTTCACTATGGCACTTAGTTGGCCTGATGTGTATTCGGGCTGATATTTTATCAAGATAAGCATCTAATTCAATAATCCCACAGCCTCTACTCGCCCGCCCTCCTACATAAATAATACGACGCATTACCTTTTATATCAAAACGTTTCACGTCCAATGCTACTGTTCAGCACGGTTTCGGATGGCTGAAGCCTTTCGTCCATCATTTATTTGTATCGCGTGCGGTGCTATGTAATGAACTTACTGCTTTTGAAAGAACTGTTACAATGTTACGCCTGTGTCAAGCGATTGGGTATTAAAAAAACTTCGTGATAAAGGTATAGCAGAGAAAGTTTACGCCGTGGCCCTTTCATTTGCTAATCGATAATACGGGAATTAGTTAGCGAGAATTAGCAGACAAAGCCGGGCAGCTCAGTCGTGTGCCATCTGAAGTCCAGCAGTTCCCCTCAACATGCTGTTGTTGATTTAGCTGATCGCTGATCCTTGTTTTATGTAGTTAGGTTTCGAAAGGTCTGGAAAGTTAATAAGGTTAAAAACAAATCTTATCGAAAACAATGCCTGTACTTAATAACTATTAAGCCAGCATTTAGTACCACAGTAAATTAATACCAAAGAGAAAGGACCTGCATTCGAGATGTTGAAAAAGCTGATAGCGAGTTTGCACGAATAGGTTAGCGCCATCTTGAAAGGTGTACAATAGATTAATATAAAAACAGTAAACGTCAGAATGTAGGACAATCTTTTCAACATCCAGTTAGATATAGAAACTCACGCGACAAATCGATCGAAGGCAAGCAAATTTCGTTCCTAAAATCTCCAACCTTGCCAAGCTGCGCAACTTGTTCGGGCCAAGGCCGTTGGCAATGATTAATGTGACTACTCTGGCTGAAAGCAGCGCACGCTATCGACGGCCGTAACGTCGTGTTTATCTGTTTGATTGTCAGACGGGCTTGCGAGCCTTTGACCCAGCTGTGTTCACGCGCAATTGATTTCAACGTCCGCGCTACCAAATGGGGCCGCTTTGCGTTATTGGGTTCAGGCAAATAGTTTAAGCTGGTATCGTCCATCGCTAGGCCATCAGCTTCTATCTAACACAACGTTTTTTCTGACGCGCAGTTCTCGAAAGTCGGAAACGTTTGTAAAGGCGGCTAAGCTTGAATATCCGGGTGAATTTCCGGTGCAACCCTGTTGTTCTGTAGTCCCCTGGGGGTGACAAAGTCATGGCCTGACGTGGCCCTGCCTCCATCTACCACGAAATGGTCAGACATAAAAGTCGTGTTAGCAGCGGTTATGGGCAGACGCATTTAGCTGTAGCATTAACCTTACATGTGACGCAGTCAATCATTACGCGTAAAACATGTCTTGCAGAATTTCGCAACTAAACCATATTACATTTATAGGAATAATTTAGGAGTATTGCATGAGATTCGTACTTTTTGCTACTCTTATATAAACAAAAAACATGCAGATAGGGCAAATCAAGAGTAACCGCTTACACTATTATACATACTCATAATATGGACATAACATGAACATAAATTTCAAGTTTCTAATGAAAATAGTGACTTTATGCCCAGATTCGAGTTCAAAGCACCATGTGCCCTTAGGTTTAACATATAAGCTTGTTACCATTGCACTATCGAAAAAAACATGACGGCATGAACACGAACTCTCTCTTTGTACCTGCATCTCTTATAAAAAGTCATTTGAGTAAGCGGTTTGTGCGGTAGATCTACATGTTTAATGGGTTTTGCCCAGAAGTGTCAGTCTGTCGGTTCATCAGTAACTTCAGCATTCCTTGCCACAATCATTGCGGTATGCCGAGGCCATGTCAACGAAAATTACGCGCATGTTTGTCCGAACCACCTCGATTTATTTGCCAAGTCTCGGCTGTGATCATCCGCTAGAGGGGACAGCAGTATGTCCGAGACAGACAGATAACTTATCGCGTCAAGTCGATGAACCAGGCGTTGATTCTCCGACAAAACACTCTGATTCCTTTGTGAAGGAGAGGCTAAAAACAAAAAATAGCAGATCTGCCCAGACGTTTCTGCTATAGTGCTTTCGCGCCCCCATACCTCCGGAGATCGACACACAATTTGCAGATGCAGGCACGGGTAACTGTCATTACGTACAGATTTTAAACTGATGGACCCATTGCAGATGTATGTTTATTGCACTAGCAAAGCTCATATTTAGCAAAAATCGTAACTAATGTTTTACCAGTAAAAGATAAAAAACTTCATTCTGTTGCGGTGTATTTTGCATTTGGTTGAAACCTGCTGTCATGATTTGTGTAATCAGGCGTATAAAGGAACGAAGGCCCCTTCGAGGCAGCGAGCCTGCTCAGAAATCAGGACGCGATAAATTTTATGCTTTAAGGGAATTTGCCTATATCAGTGAGTCTGACCTATCGGCTTTTTGTGGAATTAGGCTTAGTGACTAGACGAGCTAAATTATTTGATTCAGTATGTAATCCTATTTTCTCTATTTTCGTAATCTCGTAAGCTCTCTTTGGTTCGCGTTCAGTAACAAACGAGTGGATGATTGTGTTATAATTTTAACTGCTTTAAACTTAATCAGAACTTGTTAATGGAACCAATTCGTCCGTCTTCCTTACAGGATGCACCTTATCGCTTACGAACTTTATACGCGACTCGTATAGTAATGAACTAGTCCAGCCTGATATCTGATTAGATGCATATCTGATGATTACGATAAGGAAGTGTACCATGTGTACAAATAAAATCCTGACAAAGTGCTTTGTTCCAAAGCGGTCACTAAACCACCTTTCACTATATAAACAGGTAATTTCCAAGGCAAAAAATTACAATAACTCGTCATTTACGATTTATCTGGTCTAGATAACTAGATCATGACGAAAAAAGATCCTGAGAGACTGTCATTTTAGTTCTGAGTATCTTTCTGATATACACACGAGGTCTTCTCATTTCTATACGTTAACATGTAATTTTGATAGATTGATTCCGTGCTCACGTTGAGTCCCGATTTTTAGTACATAGTCTCACATGCGTCAAAGACGAAATGGTTGAAGTCCTTTAAGTAGGTGAGGGTTAGCCTGTTCAGGAGTAGAAATGGAACTTCACAACAACTCTGCATTAATGTCACTCAAGAATTATAAGGGGTTTGTTGCGCGGCGCATCCTTAAGCATATCGTTTTCAGCTAAAAAGTACCGGGTCACATTATTGGCGTGAGCCCTATAAAGCAGTAAAGTCGTTCCGTTGTTTAGCTGCGTTAAGACTAATTATCGCTATTGAAATTTCCATTCGGTTGGTCTTCAGGCTTAACACACTGGCTCCTGCCCTTATCGCATTTATTAAGTAAGATTATCCATCGCTTCAGACGATATTGTGACTTGGTGTGTGACATGGGTATACTCGTTGTACGAAAATAGAAAAGATCGATTTG
This sequence comes from Varroa jacobsoni, assembly GCF_002532875.2. Classification (NCBI taxonomy): domain Eukaryota; kingdom Metazoa; phylum Arthropoda; class Arachnida; order Mesostigmata; family Varroidae; genus Varroa; species Varroa jacobsoni. Next base: position 189,710 of record NW_019214068.1, on the reverse strand, counting down.
ATACGCTTACCCGTTTCGTCTGCTACGCTGTGAACGCTTATAAAAACCCAAGCACTCACACGTTGATCTTGTCTAACTGGGAGTCGTTTTTTTCGTGCCCACATATTCGGCTCCATGTAAGCGAATGTACATATTCATCGATCCATTTATAAGTATTTGAAGAATATGCTAGTGCCGTCGGCATGTTCCTACCAAAGATAGGCATTATTTTCCTTTTCGTCCTTCCGTAGATCCATCTAATAAGCTTATAGAGGAGTAACGTGGGCGTTGTTCTAGTAATTAGGAAGGAAGCTTTTACAAGTTGTATTGAATATTGTAGCGGAGGCTGATCAACGCTAAGAACGACTTTGGCTGGATGTTAATTGTGAATGAAGCTCTGTTTGGAGGTGCGGGACCAATCAAATTTTCCGGATACGATCATACACAGTTATTGACAAAAAGTTGGATTGATCCAGCTAGATATCGCAGTTCCGATGGGCTGCGATTTTTTTTGCGCCGATGGGTTTTATAGGGAGCAAGGTTAGATGGCTGCACACAGCTTCCAACATTCTGCGTTTCATCTTTTCTTCACCATTCCTCGGTAGGTCACCACTCCTAGGTAGGGGCAAATGAAGTGGTCGCAGATGAAATTCGAGGCTCGGCGAAATAAGACCCTGACGTTGTACTTTAGGAGAGTCAAGCCAAATACCGGCCAAACCAAAATTTTCCAGCTGTAAATAGCTGCTGTAAGGTAGTAAGAGGTTCAAATAGATCGTTTCTGTATTCTTACCTCGTTGGATTCTATTGGGTAGACGACCTTGGGTCTCCTAAAATACTTGAGTAACGTCCGAACTAGTTGGCGACCGAGGTAGACATATGCTGATTGCGAAAAACCCCGAAAGAGCATATCGATCTGACAAACATTTTAATCTGTATGTTATACACGATGCGAAGTATAGCTATGAAATCATATTCATAGCCCTTTCGCCAAGTAACGGAGTGGAAAGGACGCTCTGTTGTACTTAAATGTTTCGAGTTTTACGTCCTTCGCTGTCGCTATCATCAGAAGGCTGGCTTTGACCACAGGACGAAATGTGCCTACGCCCGGTATTGGACCGGCACGACCTCATATATCCTTTTATTTAGCAGGCAGACGCGTCACTACAACGCCATCATGTGCACCGTCGATGCTGATCCTTGCCAGAGTCGTCCGCTCCAGTATCACTGGCAAGGTCGGCCAAAACACTAGATCTTCTATACCCTAGTTTTCTACGTTCGCACGGCGGTTATGCGAAGTTTGAAAGAAGAAAACCCTCTCTTAAAAGATTACACAAAACATCTCTCGTTCGGCATTTCACTGGGCTATGGGAAGCACATCCATTAATCCACAGCTGATTAATCGACGCGCAGTGAATTGTGATTCACCAGGAGAGCGCATATCGCAGTAAGCAATTAAGTATAATGAAAATACCGATTCCTTCTAATCCAGTTGCGAAGCGATGCAGTTTTTCTAAAAGTAAGTTATTATACCTATAGTATCAAGCCCATACGCAAAAAGTTACTACAAAAACCACAATAGTACAATACATAATATATTATATAGTACTACCGTTGCTGGTTTTTTCTTGTCTACGTTGTGATGACAAAGGAGCGAACAGGATAAATACATACAGAAAAACATTACCGTATTTTTAGCCGTCGGTCGCCGCTGCAGCGTCTTAGACCTCGATAGAGAGAAACAAGTAAGGAAGTCGAACAGGGAGCGAATTTAAGGAAGACAGATTAGAAAAACCTAATTCAAGATGCAGGTTCGTGAATTAGAGTTAGTGCACTGCGCAAAGCTGACCACGTACAAGGCCAGCTGTTCGGGTCTCAGTGCCGGATGGGAGAGGCGCAAAGACAGTCATTGGCGGTTTCCTTTTGAATTATCTCTCTCTCTCTCTCACTTTCCTTTGTTAACCAGCCAGCTTTTTTCCTTTACAGAAGTGGCAGTCGCGGAATAGTAAGTGCGGCGGCAACGAAAATGAACTACTGTCGGTCCGAAGCGAAATTCACGGGTCAGGAGACGTTCAACAGATCGGAATAGCTTAGGGAGAAGTACTTATGGCATATCGCGTATGAGCCGTCTCGTCTTGGAAGGACAGGCCTATTTACCTTTCGCCAAGGCATCTTGCCTAATTACTGATAATTTGTTCTGTAATAGTTAGTGACGATTCTGCGTCCTCATTTCTAGCTCTTCGGCATGATAGGGTGGAACTTTAAACAGTGTTTTCGAATATAGGCAGTGGCCACCTTTTCGTCAATCTCTAATGGCCCGGCAGCTGTACTTGTTTGAATGCTACTTTGACCAACCAGTTAGATGAGGACAATTAGTGTCGATTATACCCTGTGTCGCAATCCATTTAGTCCATCGAAGCGTATACGAAACGCAGTTTTCTTAATTAACGGCAAAAAATAATCTCCATGAAAGCAAACTCCTGAAATGTACCCGCCACAGGAACCGTACTTTCATAACCGGCGATAGTACTGCGTAACAGTGTTTTCTACCTATGACTTGCGGAAGCTAAATTTGATTTATGTCCTCTGTCTGTTTCGATATCTAACAGATATTTTAACCCCATTGCATTCTTCCAATTTTTTCCTTTGTATTTAAGCTATGTAATGATTTCTCGCGTCCATAAAAAATCTTTAGCTAAGTTATATCTTTAGCTAAGCATGCACCCAGTCTGGTCAAGGAGCCGCCACTGCTGCTGTTGAAGTATTATAACACTGGACGCGATTGGATACCGCTTGTTTGACCCCGATCGTTTTCCCGCTCACCCAGATGCGCCGCTTTCCCCACGGGAAATCAAAGCTAAAAAAATGTGAAATTCTTTCTAAGGTATGCAGGTATCACCTACATACGATGAACTCATGCGACATTCAATGACTCACTGCTGAACGTATCAGCGGGTTATTATGTTCCCTGACGCTCCCCTCCTCCCCTCGCCTGCTCGAACAACGCGGCTGCATACGAAAAGTAGAGAAAGACACAATAGGGAAATGAACGACCGGATCTGCGGAGTCAATTTGTTAGAGGCGTCGGAAGAACTTTTGTAATGTCGCTTTTCACCTTTGGGTCTTGATGCTCCGGGAGGTTCGGGCGATGATATACGTATATGCAACAGCATAGGACGACAGGCCTTGGCCCCGAATTTGTAACGATATTTTGCTTTGGGTTGATATTTCACGAAAAACGGGAGCCACTAGCAGCAGAGGGTCCCACTCGAACACATACGAAGATCGAGGTCTGAAGGGCAAAAGCTGGGGGGTAGAGTGGACAGGTGTCAAGGGTCATGATGGACCCCACAACGAGGCCAAACGGCTCAAGCAAGAAACCATGCCGTGAGAATTTCCCGGCCAAGAAATCTCACGACTGAGCGTATAAAGGCACAAAAATCGGAAATCGGCTCGAGACGTCGCAGACGAAACGACGTCGTAGTCTTCGGCCTATGTTGATACGGAAAGCGTAAAGTTGTACGTGCAGTAAAATGTGGAAATCAGTTTTGTGGGTATGTGAGCCGAAGGAAAACGCGGGATATTCGCGAAAGGTAAGCAACTGCAGAGCGGAGACTGTGGGATACACTGGAAAGAAATAAAAAAAAAAGCGTGCAAAATAGATAGGGTAGATAAGTAACGAGAGACTTAGGTTGTTATTGTGTATTCGGTGTCTGAGCGAGTCGGATTTTGTTGCTTCATGCAATGAATGCATTGTTTGTGGTCGGACTCCAATAAACAGTTTGACATAAGTAGGAAGGTCGGTTATAAAAACGTTGCGGGATTGGAATACGATGCTAGCATGTTTTAGATGAAGGGACAAAGCAAGAATTTATGCTCATCGAAGGGACTGTAACCTTATTTACAAATTAGCAAGTTTTTTTTTCTCTATTTGTCTGTTTGTTGTTTGGATAGTGTGAGTGCTTGGCTAAAATTCCCATATCGAGAGCTTCAGTGAACGTGATGTCAGTCTTCTTGTTCGAAGTGATCCATATGGTTCGAAATGTTTTTGTTATAAGAATTTTTAAGACTATTCAAGCAAAAGAAGTTACTGCAACGACCGTTTTGCATGCTCTAGAAGTCGATAAAACCACCATCGACAGAGATTATAACGTTATTTCGGGATCTAAATTATTCACTAATATTTTCAAAATACTTTTTTTTGTTATACCTTTATAATGACAACCTTACGTCGAAACGAAATTATACATAACCTAAAGTGACTAACATATCGCTTAAACATTTCACCTTTAAAAAATTCTATCAGAGTTAAATTTTCGGTCTTTAGCTTACTATAAAACATACGAAATTTTAAATCAAACATACGAAAACTCAAGCGGCCAAGAAGTCCAAAAACTGAGAAAAAAAGGCCTAAGAAGGCTAATCCTTGGAGCCTATTTAGATGGTTCAATCGACACTCAATATCTACATAACAATTAAAGTATATAAAAAACGACTTTTTAAGCTATTTTAATTAGTTTTCAGGCCTTCTAAATCTGAGACCTATACAGGACTTTTAGATTTGCTTTGCAAAAACCTTTCTCGGATTTTTTTTGGAAACTGTAAGACGACGTCCATAAACAGCTACGTAGACCGTCGATTTTGGGCTGAAACGGGAGTTCGTCCCACATAATGGCTAATCTTTGCTCGAATTTCGGAAATGCCACACTGTTTTCTATCATGATAATTTTGCTGTCTTAATCTAAAAAGGGCTGGGTTCCTGTAGCATGAAAAAATTGTATGACCAGCATTTGGACACAATTTACCAGATTTTGAATGCTCCATCTTCTATCCATTGAACGAAACGTATGATGGCTCAGTGTCTTGAGCAACGAAGGTTATACGGTTGTGGTCTGTGTGAATTTATACCTGAATTCTACTTTATTGTTTGCTATGAATGAGCAAACTGCGAAACACGAGTACTTCTTAAAGATAAATTATATGAACTAAATGTGAAAAATATATTATTTACATAGAAATGGCCTGTACAATATAATTATCCTTTCCATGATGTCCTTAAACCTATGAGCATTTGTCCAGCCATAGAGGTTATGGCAACAAGAGGCCGGTAGACGAGGACGAAAGTTAAAAATAGACATAACTTAACCTGCGGTTTCGTACTAATGAAACGACCCATTTTAAATCTCTCGTTCAACGCCCTGTTCACTGAAGGCTCTGCATATGACTTATTTCAATACGCACTAACAAAGTGACATCATAAGTAAATAAAATGTTGCCTTATGGTTCGTATCATTGAAGGAGTCAAACGAACGAGTCGACCGGTGTTCTATATGTCGTTCGCTGTGAGAGGTATAATGGACGAAATCATTGGGAAATCTACCAACGCAAAGGAAACCGATGCTATGCGATTCATTTAAAAGCGGCCAGCTGAATTCTTAGGGAGGATTAAGAGCTGTTTACGCTTCATCAGGGATTTCTGTCGAGGATAGCGGACGCGGCACACTCATATTCAAAAAGATTTAAAAATATCTGATTACCAGTAGCGGCAAGACAGGGCTCACTGAGTTTATGATGAAGGCAAGATTTATAGGATCAAAGCTTTACTTTGAAAGTTTTCGTGTTCTAGAGGATTGCATAGGTTTTTCTGACCAATGGCTCTGATCTGTTAGTACGACAAATCTATTTATTGCTAGAATATCTACGATTCATTGGGTTCTATAGCGACCCTTCGTGAATCACAATTATTTGGCTATAGAAAAATAACTGAGGATTTGCAAAGGGGTTACAAAGGCAACAACGATCATATAGTATTCCTAAAAAAATGCTTTACCAAATAACGTCCGTTTGAGGCACTAGTAAGCAAGTATCCAAAAAATCCATCTAGATAAATACGCGTCGCACTATAAAAGGATTCTATCATAAGGAAATTATCGCCTACAAGCCTACAACAAAAGGAGCACGAAGCTGATAAAGGAACAAACAGACAGGCCTTCAGCGAAGGGGAGATCATCGTTTGGAGTGGACAGATCGATCGATCGTTGGTTCCGTGGCCTCGTTGCATTTGCGGGATTTGCCTTCGTGGTAAATAGCGGTTACAAGGCACTGTCCATAGAAGACGGGACTGAATATCGCTGTCATTAATTGGGGCTACAGTGCTGAGCGAGAATGCGTAATGCGGGAAGATCACCAAGGTTCGCCCGATACTAGAACATATCTGGGACAATGCAATGGTAAAGGAAATCCAGGCGAAGTGATAATAATGAACACAAACATTGTGTGAATGGGTACGATAATAGAAATATATATATATATATATATATATATATATATATATATATATATATATATATATATATAGGTGAGAGTTAGATGGTACGTTATCATAAGGTTCTCAGTACGTGGTTATCTAGGTTCAATAATTACCAACACTGATTACTGCTCGGTGCATTTTTAACCGGTAGTGCGTAAGCATACTTCGACGGGGGTGCTTCCTGGCAAAAGCACAAATGCCACCAGTGGCCTCCAATATTACATAACGGTAAAAAGCTTACGAATGATAACAGACTTCCCCAAGCAGCGAAATCAACATTATGTCCAAACGTGTAGTAGACTGGTTGAGATCGATGATGTTGTCAAAAACGGTCAGAATCAATCTCGACTGTATTGATGCATCCATGTGTGTCGTACCAAAAAACAACAGGATAAGGTGTAACTCCCTTTTTGGGTTCAGTCAGGAGCTGTGTGCAACCAAGATGCCGATTGATTGATTGATTGATTTCTTTTTTGGAGAAAATGGTACTGAAGAAGAACTAATGAGATTTGATTTCTACCCGGATCCGTTTTGCTTATACTGTAGTTAATACGTAAGTATAAATACATGTAGACAGTCCCTTCCTGGCGTAGCTTTTGACGTACGCTATGACAGTTATATGATAATATTATAATCTCAGTGAGCGGCACCTTAGTACAGTATACTAGTAATCGCGGTAGATAAATGCAGTGAAGGCTCGTTGTCAGCTTTCTTGACGACGAGTCTGGCTACTGTTCCGTTAAAAATAATATAGTATTAACTTAGGACAAGCTGGCGTGGGAAAAAACATCTATGGACATCGATGTCCTTCGGCACTTGTGACCCTATACACGATCAAAAAATCAAAAATCAATGAATCGAGCTAGACAGACGGGTCAGATGTATGACCTCTTAAATAAGGTCAAGACAGAAATAACAGAAGCCACTATTTTCATACTATCGAAAAGTAAAACAATCATTATGAGCGGCTTTGCTTCACGCAGGACTAATAAATAGGTAGTTTATTAGTTGTTGTATCATAATATACAATCCAGGATCGGGAAGCAGTCATTGTTATGAAAACAGGAAGTTGTTATCGTTGCTAGCCGCAAGCGTATTAGCAAAAATGCTTGGTAGCACATGCTGACAGGAAAAGTGGCTTTTCTTTTCAGACCTTTGTTACACCCATATGTGGTACTCGTTGAGATCTTCCACTGCCGTCCTTAGTATGGTCGAATCGGATCAGCTGTATGCGAGTTTGCGACACCCAGCGGCTTGATCGAATGACGCTCGAATCGAGAGAAAAGTTCAGCGGTTGGGTTTCCCTCTTTAGTTGACAGGCTGAATGAGCCTTTATACAGAGTTTACTTTCTCCATCTCTGTTAATTGACTTGGTAGCGAGTGGTCAGTGATTTTTAGCTACCGGAAGGAGCCTCTTTGAGATAAGCCCTGTTGTTTAGGCATTCTGAAAGTAGGAATGGTGCTGCCGCGCTGGCTATTATTGCGCCCGCCTTACCGGCCAGCAGTCAACCAAAAGAAGCAGACGCTTTATTCTATTATTGAGATATGTGCGCCTTGTTCTTTATGTATTACGATCTGGCTGCGACAGAACTAGCTGCCTTTGCCGCCGTCGGTAGCATTGGCCCCAAATGTTTACCCTTTGGAACAATCCGTATGTGCTACAGTGGAAACGAGACGCTTAAGCGGGCGAAAGTGAACGCCTACGGCTCTCTCTCTCCCTCTGTGCTGTTTCACGTAAAAGGCCTGTATCGCAGCTATTATATGGATCAATTGTTTGTGAGGTGATGGTGACAATAGCAAGCGTGTCAAGCGATATCGGGCGTGACAACAATCTTCGTCGATGTGTCAATATCTAAAGAGCGTCAGTTTCGTTCGAATTCTTGATGGCACGTAACAATAGTACAGATATGAAGCAGGAAGGCAACGCTGGAGAAAATGGACAAACCACCATATAGATATGTACGATAATGGGTGCTATCGGTCAAATAAAGCACTTGCACGTACCGTAATACTAAAATTCACGCTGCTGGCTTAGAAGGATTCAAATGCATGATGATCACGGAAAAACGGTATCGAATATGGACGCCGTCTATATTTGAACCGTCACAATACATTGTACGAGCTATTATGCTATTCCCTTGCATCTTTAGCTTGTATCTTTGATTCCGTACGATGCCCGCTCGACTTCCTCGATCTATCACTGATAGAAGTTGAAACTAATTGTAGCATTTCATTTTTTTCAACACCCTCGTTTGATTTGCGCCGTTATACATAGGACTTTAAAAGTTGGTTGAGAGCATGGAAAAAAATGTGACCAATCGACGCTATCTTCCGATAAAAAGCAATTCACTCGCGTATTGATGGAACGTATCCTCATTATGGAAAACCTTTGTGCAAATGCTTTATTTTCTTATGGCAAGTTCTTTTTTGCAGTAGTGTGAGAACAGTCGGCTTTTGGTCGGCGGTGAAGCAATACGAATTGATAGCGCGGAGAAAAGCAGGGAATTTTAAGCGAAGCGCTCGAACCCAATGGGCGGTATGTATTTATGTGTGTCTCGAGGAAATTTGCTCTGTTACATTTGGTATACATGTGCAGAATTTTGCCATTGGCAAGAGCTAATAGTTATATTATTCGCTTGCAGCTCGAGGTTCATGAGCTGACGTCAGCTATTCTGAAACCTTTGAAAAGTCTTCACATTAGCAACTAGATAATTAGGGATAATTAAAGTTTCCTATTTAAGGCAAACCTGCAATAACAGAAACTATATCGCTCTTCACTACGCTAGGTTATATGTTTAGCTTTTGGATTCTCACTTTTCCTTGTTCTGCTAAGAAAAGAACAATATTCCTTATGTCCTAATACATAAACGCACTTTACGCCCTCCGTCCAATTTGTTGTTTCTTAACAGTGTTTAGTTCCGTCACCGGACCATTAAGTGGCCAAATAGTATCCTCTTGTTCAGATCTCTCTATTACTACTGAATCTCTCTATCGTTCTACGTCCCTTTCAGATGAATACTGTCAATATTTGCCCTTCTCTTCTACTTTGTGCTTTTTTGCTCTACGAAGCATTCTGACAAGCCCTTTCGTACTCCTTTACTCTGGCGCCGTTTATTGGACTACGAATATTGTCTTGAACAGGCCAAGGACTCGTAAGTTCTCATTTATCACGACGATTGCTCCAACTCGACCGTTAACAGCAAGGGCTTGGTCTACACGCCAAGAACTTGCTTAATGGGTGCCGCTCCCATAGCCAGTAAAATCCAGAGGTTAACGCACCAGCCTTGCTGAACGGGAAAAGAGAAAGCTCTTCCGAATATCTGCAGCGATGTATCGGACAGGAAAAAAGTGAGGAGGGTGTAATATTCGTATTTGTATCAGGGTTGGCAGCAGAACTATCCCACAGGTAACGGGTGGAGCCTCAGACAGTCGTTAGGATAGTCCTTTCTCGGAAGAGGTCCACAAGTTGCTTCCAGCTCTGACCAGAGTAGAAGATCTTAAATATCTGAGTATTTGGGACGGACAGAAACCTGCGGCCAGCGAGAATGAAGGAACAGAGAAACGGCTTGATAGATAGAAAGGCTGTTCGTATCATCGAAAGCGACCCGCTGGGGTCAGAATAGGACTACAAACTTATCTCAGCTCTACAGGATACAGGATAAATATACATGGTTGTAAATATATATGTTGTATCTATATACGGAATTATCGTGTTTGGTTGAAGTGCGAAAATCGGGTAGAAACGAAGAGAAACAGAAGGAAGTTGTAAATTGTCAAAGTTTGAGTTAAAAGTGGTTGGTTGCTGTTAACGGCTGGCACTTGAGAGGAAAATAATCGCGAGCTTAAACACGAATTCTAAAGAGGTGCAGTGTGTCTTCATCCTAATGGAAAGATGTATTGGATAAAGACTGAAGGAAAAACAAGGTTGCACCAGAGGGTAATATCGCAACGTGACGTTGAGGATGCGATGTCATGGAGGCCTGTTGCGTTTGCCGTATCCTTGGGTTTCAATCTGTTCATATGACTCTTGTTGGCTACTAGCGTTTCGATCGTTAAAAGCGAATTGGATACGCGGAATAGAGAAAAGCTGCATAAAAAAAGCAGAGACGTCCAACGTAAGTAGTAAAAGCAGTGTCGAATAGAGGGAAAAAGACCTGGCGTTTTTGAAAAAGGACCTTTCTCTCTGGAGCCTTCTACCGTTCACTCGAGAATAAATAGTTATTCTGATGTATAATATACATATATAAATCCACTATATATAGGCCAGTATCATTGGTTTTTCCACTACGTCATGTTATAAGCGCATCCACCTAAAACGTCGCCTTCGTGTCGCCAGCGCTTGTCATCAACCTGCCCCGTTCTAACCCTTTCAGGTTGTGGTCACTGGAAGCTAACAACTCTACCTAAATTAAAGCAAGAGACGGTAAAGAGGATAAGAGAGAAGGGGAAGAGACAAACGGTTAGGTGAAAATGTCCTCTTTTACCGCAACAGAGGATAAGAATACGTTAGATCGGCGAAGCAAATGCAATGCTCCTTTGATCACAAACAAAAATGTATGAAATGAAGAAAATACGGACCGATTTTGTGTCGTAGGTCGAATAAGAAAGAGCATTAGGTCGATGAGATAGGACTGAATAAAATTTATTGACATCTCAATTGTTCTGATCACACTTCAGCTTGTAGGACACGATTATTAAAGGAATTCTGCAAAGACTGAGGGGATGGCTTTATCTTAGCGGGTTTTAGACTACATTCGCAAAGGTTACGAGAAGAAAAAAATTAATTTAGAATAAGAGCCTTCTTTACGTGCCCTTTTTAACAGACGTACACATTTTCGAGGTCTATGTTTTACGTCGAGGAGTCTGTATGTTTCACAGGTAAACATTTCGAGAATAGAGAAGGTCAATGGTGTACTAAGTATGCTGGAAATTCATACAGATGAAACGGAAAGAATGGCGCACAATCGATTCTGATAGAGCAATAACAAACATCTAAGCATTTGTTTCATTTTGCGTCTTAAAAATAGAATACATACGCATCCTGTTCTATAGTCGAGTAGGCTTTCTGCCAACAAACGTCATATGCTAAATAACAATTATCGAAGCGCGAGCTCTTGTTGTCCAGATCTGAGCTAGTAGACTAGGACAAACTTCCACGTCCTACAATTTGCAGACGTCACTTCGCTGACTGATTAGGTATTCGTCTGTATCGTTTGATTCCCACTCACCAAATCCTGCAATTCGTGATATTATTTTGAAGCAGATTATGGTCCTGCCCACGTAGAGCGAAACACTACAGCTGCATACGACTATATGTAAATACAGGTATTATATTAACAGTTGTTTTGTCTTTGTTGAGTTTGCCCACCACTTCCAGAGTATAAAGAGCTTGGTGTTATTTATTTGCCATCTTCTGCCTCATTTTCGCCCATAAGATGCCTAGGCTTTACATCTCTTCTTTTCTCGTACGCTAACACCGAGAACCGTCCTTTTATAATCCTTATAATCCGATTGCTCTCCTTCGAAGATTTTGCCTCCGGCGACCAGAATTCGTACTAAAACAATTTATGTAGAACGCTGAATGCTTTGAAAAGGCCTAGCTGATGCGGTTATCCTATTGAGATTTATTGTTGTATTGGCATTTGGTCATACAGCTTAGGGTGCCGTTGTCAAGTTAACATTGTTTGTTGTTTGGTCGGTTACGTCTGTCGACGCATCACTCTTTAAAATCCTGCATCTATCTATCTATTTGAATTGCTTATCGCGGAACGGAATGGACCTTTACCTGGACGCTTTGTTTGTTTGTGTACCGTTGCAAAATCCGTACCAACTGGCCATTGGTACAAGATTTTCTGCGGACGCAAAATCAATATTCATATGTCGTTCGGTAGAAATTACGATACTTAACATACGTTACGTGTATGCTATATCAAAAATAGCACTAGGCTAGCACCGGACATTTCTTCTACTGTCAAGCCGGTGTTCTCGAGCTTCAAAACGGATTCACCTTTTCTTCCTCTCGATTCCATCTAACGTTGCCAGACGCTGCTTGTTGAAGAAGGATTAGACTTTCATGTACAATGCCATAGTGAGATGAGTCCAGCAGACGGCGTTTGCTGGAATAATCTGTTAAAACGGTTTATAAAAGCATGAATGAACCCATTTAGGCGGGCTGTCTTATTTCTCCAAAAAGAGTTCTTCGAAAAAAAAATTCCGTCTTTCTTGTTTCGCGTTAGATGCGTCGAAGGCCTTTAGTTCAAACACGCGCACACATACACACACACACACACACACACAAATATCTATATACGTATATATTTAGCTCCTTTTTTTGCAATCGAGTCAACAGACGGCGTAGTCTTGCTGGTACACCTTTAAACTACTTGTAAACACGAGTTCAATGGCTGACCTTATCTAGTTCTTTCTGAATGCGTAAAATCGTAAAAGCTTCACAAAGCTGAAATGTGTACCTACATCTTTACGTGGCTGGGTAGCCGGTTATCTAACAATGGCTCTGTGATGCAGTGTAGCTTTAGGATACCTTAGACACCGCCGGCCATATAAATGATCAACTAAACTGTCTTTGAAACTACAGGCTCTAGTGTGTTCCCGACGAGCTATACTAGTTTTCTTTTATAACAGGTTTGCAAGTAAATTTCACCTGCGAACCCACGCAGACCCAGCTCTATCTATACGCTAAAGTATTGTGGGTTTTTAACTGACATTTTGTAGCCACAAGAGTATTGGCACGCTCCCACCGTAAATTTACGTCTTCAAATCTGTCTTTAATGGTTTCAAAAGCACTTCGAGTATCGCAACAAGCATTGCCACAAGCATTTTTGCAGCAGTGTTGATCGTAGGAGTAGGCCTAGGGAAGTTTGTACATATTACGAAACGTAGGATTTTTCTAAGGCTGATAAATACAACTAGTTCGGGCGTTTCAACTGTAATACTTCACCAAAATCGAGACTTTATAGGGTTATTTTATTTACGGTACAGACAGAATTTGTAGTCTCGATGTACACGTCTTACCCAAACTATTCACGACCACGATGCGTTGAAAAGAAGTACTTTGGATTCTGGAATAAATCGTGCAAGTAGCAAATATGTTCGTTAAAGTTGGCTTAGTTATTAAACTAACCATATGATATAAGTTGGTAGATATTGATAACTTAGGTATGGTTGGCTTCAAAGGGTGTCACGAAGACATCTGGCCGGTTCAGCTTCAAGTCAATTAACTTGAATTTATTACTACTGCAGGTACTTCGAACTATGCCCAAAAACGTGCAAGCTAGTTCAAATCTCTATGAACATGTCGCTAATTTTTATACAAGAGTACCTAAAATTGACAACCCGATAAGCGTCCCCTAGGCACCTTTACCGCCTGGAAAAAGCCATCTATTAGAAGACCTACAAGCAGTTTCTTTTTTCAGAAAAGCGCAAAGCCAAGTGTGTACTACAATAAATTGTCACAAAAAATACTCACAACGTAGGATGGGGTACAATAGAATAAAATGATGTGAACCGCCGTACACGAGTTGTCAGCATCATAATCGAGTGTTAAAAAAAAAAAAGGTAATTACTTAGTCTTCGGCAGTCGGGGTGGACAGTTCTCATTCACTTACTGGTAACTCTTGGAGTAGGGACAAAGCGATTCGCTACCAGTGGAAGATTGAAATAAAGAACAGGTAAAGTTATGTCACAGCATTTTACCACAAGATAGAAATGGAGAGATCGAAGAAGGGTAAGCAAAAAGACGCAAAAATGAACCGTGATTGAAAGAAGTGTACAAGCGACACAGTAGGCGACAATGGTCGTCACGAAGGGGCAACACAGTGAAAACCTCCGAAAGGGTAACGAAGTTGTCTGAATGTAAGCATGGTGAATGATTGCAGATTTAGGTGAAAACACGATGGGTAAATGCGCGCTTTTTCTAAAAAGGAACATCTTTCGCTCCTTTGTCTAATCTCATTCTCTAAAGGGGCGGGGGGTGGAGCAGCCTAGGGATCAATTATGGGATAGAACAGGGATCATGGAACATGGCTGATGGCGCTGTTCGTTTATTAGACGTGAGAACGCGCAAGATATCAAAACATGATCGTATGTATCGAAAAACCTTGCACCGTAAACACACGATTTGTTTCGTGCTAAGATCAGCCGTCCGAAACTACGTCCCGGCGCAAAACTTCAAACATTTAAGGATTACGGGAAGGGGGAGATGGAAGCTTTGTTTTAAGCCATTCAAAAGTACGCCGAGTCGAGAGCTCAAGCGCGAAATACCTCTGAAAAACAGAAAAATGGTGTACGAATATTTGGAACTGTAGGCTGTCGAAGCTGTCCTTGCGATAGCTTGGTGGGTAACGTGTTTGTAACGTAACTAACCTTAGAGGCACGTTGTGGTCGAGCATAGAAAAACTTTGTTTCGTGATGGGGGCCAGCCGTCTGAGGGAATGCCTAACAACGATACCAGATGTAAAACTCGAAACATGCAGGCTGTCAAAGCTAACTGAATTTGGCTAATGTTAAAGGCTGGTAGAAACCAGGTAGGCCGTAGTTTAGGCCTAATGTAGTATATGAATGATAAGTAGAGATAGGTGTGGCGTGACCGTCGATGCGATAAACGAAAATACTGTGCGGGCTTAGAAAGAAGTTGTTGCGCAGACGGCATATGAACTATCTTCAGCAACAGTCGCTAGAATTTTAGGCCTGAAAGTCGCTGTTGTCTTGAGTGCATAAGATGCGTTTCGAGAGGGACACAGCTGGACAAATCAAGTAAGTCGTAAACTTCCGTTCTAAGCAGCAACGAAAGGGGACGTCCAGCTCGGCATTCTGCTAGATTGTTTATGTTGTTTACTTCCGCCCTCTCGCTGGCATTTGGATTTTTTCGCTCAATGACCTTGCCGAATAGCGGATAAAAATAGTACAAAAACAGTAGAACGTAAAACAAAGGAACTGAGTACTGCCAAAAAGAAAAAACTAAACCAGACGTTTAACAAACCTAGAAAGCATCGCAAAATGTTAGATGTTCGAGTACATCGAATCTTTACAGCTGACACTGGCGTAATCCGGAACACCACAGGAAATACTACTTTCAAATTCTTGGAGTTTCACGCGCCATTAAGCAGTGCCTCTAACATCGCGTCACGTATCTGTTAGTGTAGCAGGCAACACGTTACCACTGTAGCATCACGGGCACCATGGGATAGTCAACATCGTAGGATCTAGTAGGGTCATAACACGTCCACCCTATAGGTTGGCACAGATTTCACCCTGACCACCAAAAAAACAACAATACTTTTCAAGCTTATTGTCGCTCCCTAAAACACAGGACGTTCTTTATGTTTTAGCAACGCTTATTTTACCCCAGGTAGTTCTATCTGTTAAAGCTGATCTCGGAAGGGAAACGAAATCCTAATCCATCGGCCCACGTTCAAACCCAGCGTGCCGCCACAAAAAGCAAAACGAAAACACAACCGTCTATTGCCACAGACGTGCGATCGTTTTTGGGGATACTTTTTAGTGAACCGCACCGAGAAGAAACAAGGACATAACGTAAAGGTGGACCGCTTTACAAACTGAAGAGTCAGCGCTTTGCAGTTCAAGAACGGAGAAGAAAGATTGGGTAAAACGGGAGCACCGTTAGCTCAGACGTAGTCAGGTCGCAAACATAATTCAATTGGAGACGGTCCGAAGCAACCAGATCAAAGAAAAAAAAAAAAAAGGAAATAGATCGCAACTTACCGGTTTGTATCTATATGTATATATCGATATAACTGTATCGCCGCAGCTTATGTAAAGAACTAACAAGCACTCAATAAATCGTTGAGGTTGCAAGTGAACTGGTCATATTCCCAAAAATAAGGATGAGCTCAAAGACCAGATACTACTTCGACTTTCTAAACGCTGCTAATCACGCAGATATTGCTTTTTAGTCTTTTTTAAGCTTTTGCGAAGTAAATGCTCATAATAAAGAACATTTGTAGAAAAGTATTCCCGACTGAAGATGTGTAATGTTATTAATTAACCGTACTGAACGCACTCGGGCGGCATTGAACGGTAGTAAACTGGGCATGGTGAGACCCATTAAACCGTTTGCTATTTATCTTCTTATGTAAGCAACATTAAAAAAAATCAAAGTGCTTAATATTCCGGAAAAATCCAACGAAGGCCAAAGTAGGTGAAAAAATCAGCGGAATCTTTCCAAGTACGGCTGATCCGTAGCGATATCGCGATGTAGCAGTAATTTGCTATTCAATTATATAAATGTATTTATGTAGCAATCATACTTCTATGAAGCGCAGTTATTTTCGGCAGCTTAGCCTGAAAGCCGTCAAAAACGATATATAGATACATGACTGCTGCTTTGTTTCTATTAGCTACTGACCTACCTGCCACTAAATGCAATTGCACAGAGAAACCGTCAGCGCTCCCTTGTTTCAATTGTAAGGCGTTAACATTTGGCGGGAGCACTGAACCGGTATAACTGCCAATATCTTTATGACTCCAGGAGTGCTAGGCACTTTGCCACACGGGGCTTTTCTACTATCAGATCTTAGAATACTTATTGCCTATATGGTATGTACATTTACCATTTATTAGCTATGAGATTTTGTTTCTTGTTGTCTCGTCCTCTTGTACAACGAGAACGTCGTGCAAAAAATGGCTATTTGATTTGAAAGCGTCAGCGACCGACCCGTTGGTCAGCTAGTCGAAAGAAATCATCTTCATTTCATATAGATCGAGAGGCTCCACTAAATTTCCTTTTATTATTAGTATTCTGACTACATTTTCCTCTTTTGCTGCTTTAACAGATTGGACTGTCAAGTGGTTTTTGCCCCTTTCAGTGCATATAAGTTGAAGCATCTAAATTGGGAACTGTGCTTACGCTTTGTTTCTAATACTGTATCCAAACAAAAATGGGTATTTCTTATAAAATTTTATATCTGCTATAAGCTTCAGGCCACCCGTTCTATTTAATTTAGCCACCATCCACCACAGTCACCATCCACCATAGTCGCAGTTTCAATCCTGGATCTAGATATTTGACAGGTCATTCCTAAAACACCTCCGTTTAAATTCATCAACAACTTTTTAATAATGATTGTATATCAAGCAACATTGGTAGATATGAACGTGTTAAAGCGTCGCTCAAATCCGTGATACACACAAAATTTCAATGAAATTAATTTTCTGGGTTGACAGCAGGCCAAAAGGCTGAAAAATGCAAAAGCTTGATACGACCAACAAGTTCAAAAGGCGCAAAAAGTCTAAAAAGGCCTAACCGTTGAAGCATATCTGTATAATATAAATAACAATTAACACCCTTTTCTCTAAAACGCTTGGTCATTCCTCTAGTAAAAGCTTAATTGTCTCGAAATTGATCTTTTCAATATTTTCGGTGAATTTTAAATTTATATTTTATTGAATACCTTCCGCTTTACCTCATGAAGGTTTTTCCTCGTTCTCATGAAAGTTTGTCCAGCGCGCCCGGAGAAATTAGATCATCGCTGGCCCAAATTCTGGAAACGACTCACTATCCTTCTTTGTTACGAAGAACTTGTTCTTTTGTTCTCGCCTTTGTTTGTCGTCTACCAGAAGTAACGGCAAACATCCTGCCTAAATTTTCTCCAATTTGAACACACCGCCCTGTCTATATATATATATATATATGTAGCTCATACAAAAGTTAGTTCCGCCGAAGGCCACCTTTTTGGCGCTGGTGTCTGTGGCGGTCATATATAAAAGATCGTAACTATCTATGTTCTGTTGTTTTTCAGGTTTTTAGTTTTGTTGAATTGACCGCGCGACGTTGTCCGAGACAGCGTTAGGGCCAGTTACGAAAAGAAACAACGAGGAAATTGTACGATGATGTAATACAACAATGTTCTAGTTAACGTAAATCTTTCAACGGGATCGGCTGCACGTGTACTGCTGTCGCAGTTCCTGCGGTGGGAATAATATAGAAAATTAGGGCAATTGTCGCACTGTCCATTGGCGCCGTTATAATAATGACAGCGATATCTGCTGGAAGTTGTGTTTGTCACGAGTTGAAATCGAGCTAAGGTCGCGGAAAGAACAAATATAAATTGACAGTAAAGTCAGTAAGTAATGATTTTTCAATTAAATTTGTAGGATCTTTGTGGCCTAACGGAAACGTGACATTTGTGCTGTCTTCTCTAGCGGCTGTCTAATGTCTCTGTATGTCTGCTTTGCACATTAACCAGGTACAAAGTAGTATTGCGGTTAATGTCGAAAAGCTATATATTTATTACTGATAAATGCACAATGTGCATATTGACTGTCTGCATCCATTTTTGAGCCGCTCTAGTTATACCTATAATAGTCTAATTGATTATAGAAAATTCTTCATTATAACACCTGTCATCGATCATTCTAATGGTTTATCTTCGACCACATCTGAACGCCGCTACATAGAGCTGCACACTATGCGACTTATCCGTGTGCATTTCCTATTTGACATCATTCACGCCGCTGCCGGTTCTAAGTCGCAAAATAACTATATTTACTTCAATTGCCATGGTGTTGTCTACGACGCTATTGTACGTTGTTGGCACAGACGTACATGACAAACCCGCGGGCGGTTGGAGGAGATCGAATGGTTTCGCAGCTGAGTTCTTAACCTCATCTATTGCCTCTTGAAGCCCAATGGAAAAGGGAAGAACGATAAGAATATCAATTGCAATGACTCTACGAAAGCAGAACCTATGGCAGCAGCAGCAGTAACAGCGGCTGACGATATGATCCTTTGGAATCCATGCAACTGGAAGAACAAAAAGTGGCTGTTGTATTCAGCTGGCGCGGGGGGTCGGATCTGTTGGGGACTTCGTTTGCTTGGTATATTGGAGTTTGCGACGCAACAGATTCACGAAGCAGTCGCTGTTGCAGTCGTGGCAATCGGGCGAAAGCGTTATATTTGCCAGAAGCTTGGATTCGGCTTTGCTGCACGTCAGCTTTACATGGTGTCACTCCGTCGTCGGCGTCAGATTGTGCCCTTTTCGAAAATGACGAAGACAACTTGGAAGCACGGATCAAACCGTAACGATCGTTTCTCCACAGCCGTGAGAGTGCGAGAAGAAAGATGCTACCAGCGGTCACCCCATGGCAATGTCGAAGCATAGGCAGTCTCTATGGCAAGTGTTTTGCATGTGTCAACCCTCTGACCAGTCGTGGCACCCGACATAGTGGTTTGAGTAGCCTAGAGGAAAGCACATAAATACTATATGTGCTATATATATTTTTGTATATATATATATATATATATATATATATATATAGTAGATCTTGGTCCAGTGAGAGTGGGCACAGATAGACCCATGACAATGTTGATTCGTAAACAGAGACACATATTTTTGTAATAGTTATGTAACGCTAGCTAATACTAGTGAGCGACGCTCGAAATACGAATGAAAGCAATGTATTTATCGGAAGCACAAGAATGAGTATATGGACTAATCCGTAAAGCGCACAAAACGTATCGGTAATGAGACTTAGGTATTAAAAAAGCAGTAGTAAACTAAACACGCCTATACAATAGAATATTATTAAAAGGTACGAAATTTTGGTAGGAAATGCATACAACTGTTATTAATACTATTTGTAATTGTATGAGCATTTTGTTTAGATGATTTCTGCTTTATACAAATTTAATTTATAGAAAGGGAACATAGCTTATTGAAAAATCAATTTAAATCTATCAGAATATCGAAAAAGCATGTAATATATATATTATATAAGGCTAATTCAACTTTCACCAACGTCAACTTTATGTCTAATTCAATATATGCACGTTCGATGAAGTATCCGGACATATGTAGGCCATAATCTGTCATGAATGCCGAACGCGAAGATCGTTTAGGGCACCGAAAACTGCCAGTCCCCAGTTTTCACCGAGGGTCTGATCAGAAAGCCTACTTGTTTCGTAAATGCAGGTCCACACGAACATCCATAACCGTATACAATTGATATTAATCGACATATTTCTCGTACTATCCCAGTGTTTCATTCTAAAAAACACTCAAAATTATTTTCCGGAACTTCCGAAGAAATTCATTGTGAAGAATTAACGTTATTTCACGTATTTCGTACAAAATGTAAACACTAAATTATTATCGGTTATTATTTACGTCTCTATCTCAGTATAAACAGACTATGGTTGGTGTAAAATCTTCTTTTATAAACACACAGCATGCAATTAATTATAACGAGTTGAGATATCGATTGCTATGTTTACCGCTAAGAAAGCAGAGACAGTCGACCAGAGCCCTTTGAGTTTCATCGGGAGGAATATATTCTGTGGATTTCTTTTCTCTCCATTCCTCTCTCTTTTTTTTCCGATATAAATATCTCCATTTTGCCTTCTGCTTGTGATCTTTCCAGGTAATCGCATCAATCAGCAAATCAAGACGTGTCAATGGATAGCAACTGAATCACACTTCATTTGTTAACAGACTTATCGGGATTGCGAGTTGAAATCGCAGGATATCTGTCAACAATCGGTCCCGCGCGCAACTCATGATCAATCTATTTGGCTCCCTTACAACAAAACTAATGCCATGTTCTGATGCGTAGAATCTCGAGTAGATACCTGGAATAAGTGTTTTACTTAACCGTGCTCCCCATTAGAACAAATAACTAAGATTCAACAGAATGAGAACGAAATAAAGCGTCCCGAATCTGTCTAGTTTTGCTAAAAAAAAAAAAAAGACTGCTAGTATTACTAAAAGAATCGACTTAAACAAAGATGTATTTCTTCGTTCAGCACTTAGTTAAGCCCGAGAAAGGTTACAGGGCGAAAGATTATAGTGGAAGTGGAGTCGAAGCCGAAAAAAGGCAGACGACAGGAGTGGGCAATTTAAAATGAGCGAACTGCCCCATTGTCAGCAAGCACCGTCTTGATACAAACTGGGCAAGACTGTCATTGAGGCAAGCCCTGAACTAATAAGATATTTTCTTTTATCTTTAATAGGCTAAAGATTTACGTATCCATGTAGGGGCCATCGACGTGTAGTGGGAGCAAATGTTTTATGTCAATGATCCGTGTCCACGACCTAAAGAGAAGTGAGCTAGCAGAGGAATATAGGCATAAGTCTGCAAACCAAAAAGAAACTATAGTGTCTAGCCTCAAAGTTCGGCTTTACAAATCAGTGCAACTGTGTGATTTAAACGGATGACGAGAACGACATGTTCTGTAAAGCACCACTTTTATTCATAGGTATCTATTGGAAGCCCTACGCAAAAGGAAATTAAATTACCTCTATCGTATTAAGTAAATGTCTTAGTAAATTAAGAAATCTTTCACATAAAAACATTGATTAGATCTCTTGTTTCTAATTGAAATAACATATGGCAAAAATTAAGATAATTCAAGTGTAAAAGGTTTCAACTTGAATTTTTATTAGCATTGTTTACTATGATACTGCGATGTATGGAATCAGCCAAATTCTGGAACACGCATCTGTGCTCATCGACAACTTAATTCCTACTCTTCCCAATTATACTGGTCATTTCAAGCCGTTAACACCTTACGGCAGCAGTAGCATCGCTTCCGTAGATTGGTTAACCGCAGTTTTATGCTTGGAACAACTACCATTCATCCTAGTATCATATCTAGGTGATCTTATCGGTGCACAGATGCCTTCAGATAAAGAAAAGCCGGCGAGTCCTTTTTTGACGCGCAAAGCCAACCTAGCCCGGAGTGTTTCCGGATCTTTGCCGTCGCCTTCCGTTTCGGCTCTCATCTGGTCCAAACCGTCGGGCTGGCTAGCCAAAGTAATTCGTTAAGTCGCCGAACAGGCTATTTTCCTGTGTATTCCTCAACAAATGGATCACAGTGAGCTTATGCCACTCATGCACAAAACATATATATATAAAGTGTAATGTAAAAGTTGCTTTGTCACGATTATGCCACAATGGCCCCTAGAGTTGTACCCCTTATTTCCTTCTGTATACCTTTAACCTTCTACAATTGAAGTGAAGAACGAGGATGCCATATGCTTGATAAGGTTTTGTCTGAGAGATGGAGAGAACAACTTCGAACGATCGTTTATTAATTCCTCTATTTCTGAAGCAAATTCCAAAGATTGTCATCTATTATATCGAAAGAACCTGTAACGTCGTTCACACACTGCATATAGTTGTATATACTTTTTACAGTCGAATATTTATTAGTTGATATCTGAACACACGTACGTACCAATCTTGTAGAATATGAAACGCGTCTCGAAGCGCTGCTGCTCGCAAGGTCTACAGCCTCCAGCTATTGACTAACTTGAACTCGGCCATATGCATATATATATACATGTATACATCTGGCTGATTATGTTACCTGGAGGCCTTTGTTGACCCG
The DNA here is from genome assembly GCF_002532875.2 of Varroa jacobsoni. Lineage (NCBI taxonomy): Eukaryota > Metazoa > Arthropoda > Arachnida > Mesostigmata > Varroidae > Varroa > Varroa jacobsoni. The sequence continues at coordinate 167,058 of NW_019214068.1, read as the reverse complement.
TAACAGTAGCCAGCCGGGTGCCGTAAGTACGTCTTTAATTTTTTTCGCGTTGTCATCCTTGCAAAACCGCTATTTTGCCTTATTCGCATATTGGATAAATTGTTATTCATGCTTGCTACAAAACCTGTAGGTGAACTGCTTTCCTAGCTTTAGGACCTACCTCTGCGATTACGGAGAACGACCATAGTTTCCCTAGTTTAGGTCCCTTCTGTAAAGTTGCCTTCACAAAGACCGAACAGTAATTCTGAAACGAAAGGTAAATTGTTGAAACATCGGACCATATCGATAGTCCTGCTAACTTATCCAGGTATTTACGCAGCAGCTAAGGCGTAGTCAATATTTTCTAACAGGTTTCAATAGTAGTCAAAAACCAGTCCTGAAGTAAAGGCTTTTTTCCAGCCATGCCACCATAAAAGACCCTGTAAACAGGACATTCCATTTCGCTTAGGGGAGAGGTTAAAAAATCTGTCTGAATAAATCTTCTATCGCTAAACGCATGAATGCGAGTGGAGGAAAAGGCAAAAAGACCAGCTGGTCTACGCAATAATTAGGGAGTAGGAACTAACCTAATATCAATGAAATGCAAGTCATTGAGGGAATTACTTAGAGGGTAAGGTATTTAGTAAGGCTATTTTTAACTTTCTGTTGAACTTTTTGTGGACAAACGTCCGTACAATAACAACGGCGCTAGAATTAGAACCTGTCTCCAATAGCTGTACAAATAATATATTTATTGATAAATAGGTTATGATTTCAGTTTACGCAAGCAATTGTTAACAGCTATCTAAGTGTAGCGCTGTAAACCCCTCGGTATGCCCTTTTGTTCATAGATTTTCTTTATTTAGCGTGGATAGAGCAGTTCTATTTTTAAACAGTGATATTTCAAATGGCGTTCTTAACGTCAGTAATGTACATATGATTTTCGTTGGAAACGTTTCTGCAAGGCTCTGGCGGTGTACCAACGATCATATATCGCTGTATAACTATGAAATTCCTTTTTTATTCGCGGCCTTCTCTAGTGTTCGTCTCTTTGGTTAAGTTAAATAGGACGTTCCGTGCATACCGCAGCGGGTAAGCGACGCCGTTGTCAACTTGACGCTTTGAATGTGATCACATCAAAAAATACAGACAAGAGAAATTACAATAATCTAACTGCCGTCGGAGAAGTGTATTTTTTTTCTGATAACCACTGTTAATTACCCGGTATGGCGAAACGATAGAATAGTACAAGTTCCATTTGTGTCAAATATAAACCCTGATCTGCTTGCGTTAAGCATGAAAGTTAGCGTTAAGGCGTATATCTGTCCTGTCTTGTAGGCAAAGTTCGATACGTTACCAGGGATAGTAAAGCCTACGAGACACGTGTGGTCGTACACATTTATTCAGAGATCCGCAATCATGAAAAATTTTGCCCTGAGGAACCTTACTGTCATTCATTGCCTTCGAAATACGAAGGCATTCCAATAATTCATTTATAGAATTATTAACAAACGGCTAGCTTGAATTATCCAGTGCTAATACCAAATCTATGCAATAAGAAATTATCCTAAAAGATTCCATTTTCCCACACATAAACACAGTCACTCTGCACTGTCATTCCTAATGACTACCACACGACAAAGACTAGATGAAATTTTATGTAGTATTAGCATTATTTATAGATCATTGTTATTATTCTATGGTCTTGTGCTAAAAGGACTCAAACTGCGGCTTTGTGTACCGTACATCTAGAGTCGTAATATCCACGTACACTCTCAGCACACCGGCCGGCAGGTAGCTCGTAAAACCGCAGAGAAGGCCAGCGCAGATCCTTCTGCATACTGCATGCAAATAGGCTTTGCGCGTGGTAGACAAGCATTGAAAAGTCTACATCACTACGATTTCGATACGTTCTTCTCAACTCAACGAAGTATGCCAGAATGACAAAAATAACAACCCTAACATGTCTTTCATTCTATCAATCCACTTCGCTGACCTAAGACGACGGTCGACCTTAAGGGTGCCAAAAATGTTTGGGACTGGCATAGGCTGTGAGCAACTTTCGTCTATGCTGGTTGTCTGTTTTTCGGTAGGTTCTTGTACCGGAAGCCGAGCCTGCTATAGACCTGATGCTCCAAGTAACAAGCAAATCTGTTTTAGATTAACTAATTTGCAGCAAATGTTTTTACTGCGCCTAGGATGCAGGCTGCCTTCGCTCTAGCAAACACAAGTATGGGTGATGGGAACCTCGTAGGCAGACTCATTCCGAGGTGCTTTTGGGGATAAATCTTTAGGGAGACAAGGGCTACGAAAGGCGAGGCGCGCTTGCGTTGATGGCGGTGTATGTATATTCACTGCATAAGCAGCAGCCTCTACAGACGCCGCGTGCAACCTCGAATACGACGTAGCCTCGCGTAGTTTCTCTAAACATTATGGCATTTCATGGCATTGTCCATTATTTCATCTGTGTACAATACGCGTATATGCGCAATATAGTTACGCCGTGGATTCATTGCATTCCATGCCCTGAATGCTGGCCTTCGTCGGTTTCGCGCCTAATGTAACTTTTCGTAATTATGTATTCGCGGTATCCTGCGTTAACTTGCGGTTGAAGTTTCGGCCTGGTGAAGCCTAGTTAGAGCTTATGACCATAGCAGTGCACCGAATGGGTCAAAGCTCACCACAGAGAATTCTATACGTTATTACATAGCCATGCAAGACGAGTACTCCCAGCGGAGTGCAATAGTCCTAGTTAAATTGGTCATTTTGCAACACCTCTCCGATACCCATTGCAGAGGTGATACGTATGCGATGGTTTCTGCCTTCATTGTTTACTTATCGAAAGGAAGGATAATTAAATCTAATGTTGCGTTCCCTTATGTACAGGGATTTTCGTAGTGTACCACTTATGTATCAAAGAAATGAGGAGAATTTAGGGCAACGGTGTACATTTTAAAACCTCAGAAATGGTTTTAACAAACTTGCCCGTATCGACGGAGGCACATAGACTAGAGCATGTCGTTTAGCTTGTGAGTGAATTGTTTGGCTGTTTGAAAAGAAGAAAAAATTAAGGAAACAGACCAGAAGACAATGAAGACAAGGCTTGAAAGGCCGGTGTTTTCTAAAAGAGAACAATTTCTGGCAGACGAGGTTCTGCTTTAAATCGAATCGAAGGACGAAGGTCTTTACTGAGTTTTCGGTAGGAGAGAAGTCTATCTCTTTGAATGGTCATCTGTCCTTGCGTCTGTCTATCTGCGTCACGACCAGCTCTCAGTCCTAGACAGCTGAAACGATTGCAATTGCAATACAATACAGTGCAAATAAACTAAGGTCATAACCTACTCATAGGAAGCAGAAAACATATTTCGCGCGCTCCGTGCTTATTGCGAGCTCGTGAAACGGACACGAAAAGCCAAACCCCCACGAATAGCTCGTTACTATTCGGCCGTTGGCCGAAGCTGGGAAGTAAGATAGAAGAAATTGGACACTTAAACGAGAGGAAACTGTGAGAAAAAGAAGTTCGAGAAGAAACGATACACGAAGTTTAAGTGTCCCTCTTCTGATTTCGCCAGTTTCTGCCATTATAGCAGGGGAAGCCTCTGATGTTTCGTGGCCAACCGAGCGGAAACAATAGGGGCCACCGGCCCCAAAGTCTTTATGATACTATGGCAGCACAAATTGGTTCTAGTGATCGCCGAGACAAAGGGGAGGGCAACAACAGAAACACAAAAGCGCCAAATGTACGCTGAGCATCTCTGATGTAAGCGCAAATGTGGGAGGAAACTGAGTTCGGGCAGTTGAGGAAATAGGGCTACTAATAGCGGAAAGAGTCTGACATAATTGAAGCTCGGTGAATGGACTTCAGGCGAAGGCCAGTCAGCTCTGTCGTGGATAGATACAGGTCTGTGAAAACATGTCTCTACAATTGTAATCGTGGTCATAATGACAGTGATCATGGGTCCTTATGAGGTTAGGGGCAAACCGGAAACAGAGCTTCAAAATGTACGTGGTGGAGAAATACCCCAGATGAAAGAAAGGACAAACGGAATCATAATGAAATTATAGTAAGGCTAAAATAAAGGGACAATGAACGTGTTAAACATGTTAGGCTGTCTCAGGGGAAGCGCTGGGCTTTTTTGCATATAACTAACTTTTAAACTGAAACTTTGTGTTCTGGAGGCATCTTAGTAGCTGTGTATCCGCTAATTCGAGAAGTTGTAATAAATATCACAGTTCAGTGTTTCCTTGAACAGGTCGATTATTGTGCACTAAGATCAACCGCCCTTCTTAGTGCATAAATCTAAATGAAATTAGGTAACTTAGACTCTAGTGAATACGTGGGTTGAAGTTAACGTTTGATATTGCAATCTTCATTGCTATACATAATCTAAATATTCAGATATATCGGCTCTACCCAAAGAGCCCTGGCAAAATTTGCATGATACCCGCTTGCTGATTTCCGACCCAAAAAGTTCGTTTTTCCTCCATGGAACCCTTACTACCAATTCAAACGATACCAACAACTGTGAAGCACGAGCATTTTAGCAAATTATATGCCAATTGAACACAATTTACCAGCAGAAATATGTATAATACAAAAGTTATTCAAACAGTTATTCAAAAAACCCGTCTTTTTGAGAGAAAGGGAATGTAAGAAGACAATTCGCAGTATTTCACGTGGCAATTCTCTCTACACCTTTTCTCATGAATAGGTATTAGCTCGTCATTTCTTATCGAAGCAAGGTATCTGGGCCAATAAACTGAAAATATGAAGTTTTTTTATTTCAGCTCATTCAACAGACCCGCTGGTAGCCATAAGACGCCGCAAATGACGAGGCCACGATTTTTATTGGCACCTTATAGTAGCCATTACTTTCAAAGGAATGGTTCATTAGAACTCGATTACGTGAAGTATGACTTATATCGTGAAGGGTTAGCTCAGGCAAAATCATACCTGCCTGAACGTGTAGCATATATATATATATATATATACATAGATATATATATATATACATATATATATATATATATATACATATATATATATACGTACATCTATACATATATATATATAAAAGCAAGTCTTGATTGTTATGGTGGCTCATAAACAATAATAGTTTCGCCTTTTGAAAGCTTTTAATTTATTTGTAGGTAGTTTACATGCAATGGTGTATATATTAAAGAAATTTTTGTTAGGGATATGAGCTAACGTGTAAACGCACGACTGGGACGACCAAACCTCTTCTTTATAGTGTATATTTGATGGGGTCCGAATCATTGTCGTATATCCGCAAACACATGGAACCGTATTTTTATCGTGTGCAGTACGATGATACGCAGTAAACCGTGCTTTCTTTGTTGCTCCTATTCTCTAAAACCTCCAACCGTTTTGATACGTTACCTACGATTCCTGATTAGGGGTAAAGGGATAAATTTGCTTTCTCCTTTTTTACTCTTCTTCCGCGTCTTAAGTCTCCTGACGCTATTCTTCGAGCAAATTTCCTTTTGTTATTTTACGCTCTTTCGGTTTGCGTATAATACTCTCAAAAAGTATCGTTTCTTGCCCGATCTGTCTGATCCAAGCATATGATCAACAGCATTTTTCAACCATAGTTTGAGATGTACCTCGCGGAAATTCCCTGCCCTTTTTTAGCAGACTTCATATTCGAATACAGTGTTTTACCCCATCTGTTTCAGCTGGTATACGCGCATCATGCTGCGCTTTTCCTGTCTCTACCATATAGCTCTAGCACCGACCTCGCCGAGTCAATATCTACATTGTATGATGGGTAAGATGGCCATCGCTATTACCATACCAGACTTGCAAATCCATCATAAGAGACCTTGTTTAGTTTCCTGATCTATCTATTGCGCATAATTGTGACTACTTTTTTTTTGTCAAGTTCGCATCATTGCTGTTCTGATCGTCAACAGATCCATATCATTCTCTAGATATCACTCCGCTCTTTTTCCACTAATAGATCCCAGGGTTGCACCTGTACGAGCACAAAGATCACCTCAATGGGAACAGTGCTATGTACTCTGGCTACATTAATTGGTATAACTATTTATGCCGCAAGGTCGCAAGAGATAACTAGAGCAATGCATGGCCTTATTGAAGCACCGTGCAGTCATCGACGCCATAAGGCGCTCTGTTTCTTTCAAATGGCCTCTTATTCTAGACCTAAGTCACGCTAGGTTTAGGCGAACTCTTACCCGTCACAGATTATAGTGTATATATATATACAACTATCTTACACTATATATATATATATTCCTAGTAAACTAGTGCAGCTAACTCTAAAAGTTCGCTTTCTGGAAAATCAGCCTATTTGTACTTGCAACCGTCAAAAGATGAAAGAACTAACACTTAAAAGGTAGTCAATTTTCGATCAATTTTTAGGTTCGGAATTATAAAGGCGTACGTTGAAGAAACTGAATCGTCCGAAATAGTTCTCGAGCAAGAAGACGTTCACGTTAAAGGCCCTAGGATTATCTCAGGAAAGGGGCGCCTGATTGATTTCAGGCAACGAAAACAATACTGATGAACAAAGTTTGATGGCTCGGAAATTGTATCGAGCGGTCAGGTAAAATTTATGTTCAACGATGTGTTTATTAGCTTTTTACGAGAGACTGGTTGAAAATGAGAGGGAACGGAAGAGCAATTTTTTTTGTTTTTGAAGAAAAGCCAGGAAAAAAGACTAGCTTTGTGGCTCCCTCGTTCGTTTGGGAGCAGCTTTGCCAATATTGGTGCAAATGTAATAGTGGGTGCAATATACAATCTGATTATTAATGCAAACCTTTTTATCCGTTTGACAAGAGAAATCAAACAAAAAAACAAAGATCTAGCGTTGAGAGGGGTACGACTTAAACAAAGAAGGTAAGTATCTTTATCTGATACACGACTAACTGATAGCGTTAAAATGCATTAAGTAATACTTGAAATGCATTATATATTCACAAGAACATTCAACTCATAAGAACGAACACTTTTCGATGAGAAATTGAAGTGGCTTTAACATGTCAGCAATGGTAACGTAATTAAGCTGACCGTATATAGATCACTTCGAAGAGCCTGCACCATATTTGATGGTCACCTATTGCATACGTGTGACGTGCGGTGAGGACATATTCCCAGTGAATTCGAGGGACAACGGAATCCTGTGCGCGCAATGGATGCTCATAATTGATACATTAGGATTTTAACAGTAATCTCCAGCTAACCCAGTGGATAACGTGTTTGCCTGTTAATACAAGAGACATATAATGGTATAGTTTGAATCTAAGCATTGACAAACCTCCTTTCGCGTTGGAAGGCCTAACAGCGATGCCGAATGAAAATTCAGAAAAAAACGTTTGATCCTACAGGAAAAGTTCTGGTCGGCAAGGAAATAGTTAATTTTGTGAAATGTACACGAGTCTACAGAGCATCTGGTTAACACGCGATATTCGCGTTTTTTGGAAATTTGTTGATATTCTCCGTCGCATGTTTAACTCCTACTGCGGTTTGAGATAAATTGGAAATAAAGCTCAACTGGGTTCGGAATGATAAACAATCTGTTCTCATAGTTCACCAGAGTTGGAAATTCCAAAATAGATTATCGATACTCGTAGTCCTATCGCGAGAATCCCTGCTTTTCCTTTTCTATTGGCGGCCCGAACCAGATATGGCTACTCCGCAAACCGTTCCATAGTTTTCTTATGCAGTTGAACGTTCCGTTGTCTTTCGACAAGACAAACGATTTTACCCATGTGTTCCTGTAAAGAAAACACCTTTAGGCAATATGCGTACACCCTGTGACTACGAAATCGGGGAACCTGCGTATGTCTGGTCATATCTGCATATAACGGTGCGTGTCCTGCAAATAACAGCGCAGATTGGCTCGACAGTGCAGAGCGCTTCTGCCGAAAAAGCGCTGCACTGCTCTTTTGAATCTCGGCGCCTTGAAGCCTAGAGGGCCCCACCTATTCTAATTTTGCTTGCCGCGAAGCTGGACAGCTGAATATTTCTTGCTGTTTATTGTGCGGCGCCGTGGAAGAACTTCGACGCAACATTCTTCGGATTATCACCGCCTATATGAAAGAACAGCTCCGGAGTGATATGCTTGTAACTTTTAGCTGTATTTGTTGTACATGGGACTTCGACGTGGTCAGGTACAAAAAATAATAGCGTGTGACCAAAAATATTTGAGACCAAGTTTCTCAAACATGCTCTCGATTCTAGTGTCATTTTACTCAAAACGTCTCTTAAGCTCCGAGGAGCTTTCTCGTGTTGGTTAAAATTAGCACAAGCAATAGTTTGTGCAAGGACCTATTTGGCAAAGTAGCAATAAACTATCTTATGTTACAGTTAGTAATAATGCCATTTTTTGTTGTTGCGAAATTACTTGCTCTCGTATATATACATGGAATTAGACGTATCGAAATGCGTGCCTGTTTTTTGATCCACATCCATTTCCTGTACTGCTTCACTACACTGCCTTACCATGGTTTATCGTGACGTACTATACAACAGTGTTCCGTCTTATTTGTGAAAACGTTCAGATCGTTTTGCTCCATGGGTGTGACTGCTCGTTGTATCGTGACACAGCAAATGTGCATTTCATGTCGGCGGAGCGACACAGGGGGGCGGGGGTACGGACAACGTCCTCATTTCCGGTGCGCAGCTTCTGCGTTTAGTGAAGCTGCTATGGGTCCTTGGTCCATTTGACGGTCGCTTATGTATATCATGATGTGTCTGTGTTCTCTAGACCAGCGAAGATATCAGTTCGACTGTTGGCAATCTGGATGACAACAGGGATTTAGGTAGCTTCGTTACTGATGGACATAAATATGTTCTATTCGACGAACGAGCAACAAAGGAATAGAAGGTTATTGGCATGAAGCATACTTTAACAAACGTGTTTGTTTAAAAAAGAAAGCCTTTATAGGTAAACGTATGCTAGATTCAGATATTGGAAAGAAATAGCTTCGTGTGTATAATCGTCGAACTGGCAGTAGCGCATAGACGTTACATACTGCTATCGATAATGATCAGAAAAATATTTTCTACTCAACTTCATAATTATCTTCGTCGCGCATCACTTGGAGTACGGTTTGCAACGGAAAAACAGTTAGCCCAAAATGAGACCGGTTAAATAAAAATCAACAAGCTAATTTTTGTTAAATTTCCTTCGAGTTAGCTGGATTCATTGGGGTAATCTCCTACAGTGAAGGAAATGTAGTCTAGCATCTACGGCGCGCGTGGTAGCCTTGATGAAATACTACTACGTCCTGGGTTAGGCATTAATGTAGGTGCGATTAAAATTGTGTCAATTGTCCAGATGTCGACAGTAAACATTCAGAGGCGGGAAAGGGATTCCGCGGAGTCTCTATATTGCGTTAAAACAAAAGAATAACAGAAAAGGCCTTCGATTCGACAGAAAGCTACGTTAATGACGAAGACCATTTTGGTTTCGTTCTTGGACGTTGGCGTTCGAAGGAAGAAGCGTATACACATGAGGTCAAAGCGGAAACGTTAAGACTTCCGTTATTATTACTCGCTCGGCTTCTATTACGGCTGCTGCCACTGAGGATAATCGTATCAGCGGGCTAAAAGCAAAAGGCAATTCGGTACACGCCTCTTCCGATTCCACAGCCTTTCCTCGACTCGTCAATGACTGCAAATCTTTACTTCAGCTACGCTTTTTGCCTGTCTAGGATAGAAGCAGAGACGACGTCGATGATGGTTTTTTTATCACTTCGCTGAAAAGGAAGCCAACTCGATTTCGAGCGCGATCGAAAGAAACACTTGTGCAGTGCACGACCTCGTTATGCTGTGTCCAGCCGTTGGCACCACGATTCGTGGTCCTTCTACGTTGCTTTTTGATATATGCCCTGAGCACTTTGCGCGATGGACCGGGCATTCATCGATATTGTCGTTGCCGTCGTCACGAACGATGCAGTTACCAATACCGCCAGTTCGATTCCGCAATTTACTATTCTGAGTAAGACGAAACTTTTTCAAACGTCAGTGCCGAGTAATGATGACTGCCTCCAAGAAGCATCACTGAGCAGGCTGACTTCAAAGCTGGCATACATCGAAGTATATCGACCCAGACCTTTCTCGAGGTGAAGCGTGCTTTCGGGGCTGTCGCCCCTGGTCAAGGGGTAAACGTAGCGTAGCGCGTCATAACCGTGCATACTTCTGTAGTCTGGAGTGTGTCTGTTATCGATGGAGAAAAACCAAACGATTATAAAACGACATTACATGGTTTTTGGAAAGGAACAAACTCTCATGAAAGCACGGACTGAATGCAGTAGCTGAGCGAACGGGGCGCTTAGCACGGCTTTTGGGTAACGGCCTATAAGACTACACAGGTTACCTTTGTTTTATAGGTGTTGCAGAAACAGTTCTATGCGGAAGACGTGATATGGCCTTGCTGAGTGCCGATTTTTCTGCGTTTAGTGATTAATTATAATGCGCGATCGGAGTCCAGTTGATACACTGCAACATCTGACAAATAACACTACTGAACAAAAAAAGGTTCTGTATGCGATTGCATTGTACTATATACGATTAGAATCAGTGGCATCTATGTCTGAAAACCTTTCGCCCTCGGTAATTTCAGCTCTGATCTAACCTAGCTTCAACTTCTGTCTTCATATACATCGCACAGCAATGGGTTCTCAAGTTGATTATTAGGAGTGTCTCTAATTAATGTACGGAACGTCTTATAGTAGATCTGTGATTACGTATATTTATTACAACAAGCTTTATATATATTTATGATATACAAGCTTTTGTATATATGTTACGACTTTATTTACAGAACGTTCATTCTAATGGTAATAGTTGCATCGCTCCATTGAGCTTAATTATGTCACTTGTCTAATTCCTTAATTAGCTTATTTGCGTCATGGGGCAGGACTGTATATATATATATATATATATATATATATATATATATATATATAGGCAGTAGGAACATAATGCTATCCTTCCACAACAGGCCGCGCCACTCAGCTAACCTGTTTGCTGTGAGGGAACGGTGAGATTCGTGAGCTTTGCGCTGTTACGGCCGAACTATCCTGCTCTGGACGTGAAGACCTGTAAAACCAGCTGATAATAGACCTGCCGCTAACTTAATAGATCAGATGCCATCTAGCGTCGATGGAGGCCAAGTCATGCCTTTAAAAGTATGCAATGAACAACTCAAATTCATAACTAAACCGCTGGGAAGGATAACGAGAACGGAAGGCTGAACGCGAATATGTATCCTTTACTTAGGGAAACTTCAGCCGTTTCAGATTGACAGCTGCTCTTGTCATCAATGAAATAACGAAAAAGGATATTGGTTACCTTTGTAGATTTAATCGTCTTCCAACATTCGGACATAGCGAAAAATCATACTTCGAATTTCAGCGTCTCTCAAGTGCAGTACTGGCGTGAGATACTTCTTTCTTTACTAATATGCCACCCTTATTTGCCTTTGCGTAGGCGGCTTCTAGATGCATTCTGTATGTTCCTGTGCGCGTTCAGATCCGTTAGCAAATACGCTCAAGGCATATTTGACTCACCGAAGAAACACGTATCCGTGGGACGTTAGCTATGCTTGGGCCAACGTGGCAGACAGTGACGATAGAGTAGGCGTCGGCTGAGCCATTCAGAAGACTGGGAAGAAGACGCGTTTGGGGCAAATGCTAAAAAGGAGCACGAATCAGCCATGTGACCAATGAAGGGTACAAAATAGAATCTGTGCTACGTGGACCTTTTGTATGTGTATGTATTGTGTACGGGTCTCCCCAGGTGAGCGGCTCTCAGTTATGAAATCGATCTTAGCGACAGCAGCAACACGTCGAAAATGAGCCTAGGCTTCAATAGAAAGCAATGGATACTGCGAAGAAAACGCTCCGTTCGGCTGGCCTAGGGCGAAAAGGTATGCAAGCACGTATAGCAAGTGCCCAGTCTGTATTCGATACGCATTACCTGTTGCAAGTCCGTTACGGGAACTATATGGCGATGTGAACATAAATAGGTTAGGTGAAAGACAAAGCAAACACTAGAATAGGATCGTTATGCAATGACGATTAGACCTCTGTGATACAGCTCTTTCACAGCTGTATACTGCCGTCATTGGAAAAACTGATTAGTTAAGTTACCGAGTCAAAAAAGTTAATTTTAGTTAATTAGAAAACTGTATGGTATCGTCCTTTTGTCGCTTCGATCAGAATGACTAGGAAATGCCAATGTTGACTGCTTGAGAAAGGCAAAATGTCACCCTTTTTTGTATGACGTACATCTGCGAACATATAGGTGATTACTTAGAGAGCAAGGGACGCGCACACACTATAGCATAGCATAATTTTATATGGTAATCAACTGGGATACGAGCAGACGACGGGTTTCGTACTCTATCAACGACACAAATATAGTTTGACTTTTACATCTCAAATAGCGGTCAAGCATGACATATCAAACGATTCCGTCAGTATTACGAATCCCTGTACAGTGTGCTTATTATAAATAATGATAATAACGACTAGTCATATTAATTATACTTACATGCCAATGATCTACCAATAAAAAACGGCTGTGGGAGCCAAGTACAAAAATGGTTGGTACGTTGAAGTCTATCGATATTGCTCGTTGTTTAACATCACTCGATAGAACAATGCTAATGCGTCATCTAAATATATGCATTCTATTTCAGTACAGAGTTAAGGCTCTTTCAGGTCAAGACAAGGACAAAGACTAACGACAAGTTATTCAGGATTCAATCTTTTGTTTGAGCGCGACCTTGCAGCCAGCCAACACGGCAAAGGAGTACACGAAACAGGAAACTACTTCACGCTCACAGCGAATGACACCGGCCCTGTTATACTGGTCAGAGCGATGGAGGGAAGCATAGCCAGATTGTAGTTGGCTTTCGACCGAAATTGACGCGTGCAGATGCATCAGAATTAAGCAAACAATAAGTGTTGAGTGGCTACATACTGACCTTCCTTTCAGGGGCCGCCGCAGCGGCTCGACGTAGATTCCGCGAGTTCCATACCTTCCGTAGCCGACCTACTACAGGTAGAGCTGTTCGCCTCCATCTCGTTTAACCTAGCTAATAGGAAATCGACCTGTCTTACACGATCGCTATTGGGAATACAGTATGCTGAAACCTAGCGAGGATAGGCTGTCGTCCCTCGCTTACGTTGAGGAGGTCACTAGTGTACAACGTGAGATTGACAAAAGAACCACTCGGTGACGGTCGGTCACCTCCGGTTCTTGTACACTATTGTGGCTACTACATTAATAGGTAACTGGCAACGGGTAGAGAGCTACGAGGCCGTCTATATAACGTTTCGTGGTTTGAAACAAATGTGGCTAGTAATATTTAGTTGATAAACTTTGTCCAGTAAGCTAGATTATCATAACTCGTTAATGCTTCTAGAGTGTTTCGCTTACGGGATAACTCGTCCCGCTTTGTATTGATTTTAATGAGATTCTCGAGCGCTTTGTTATCTTTTGATTATTTTCGTTTCTCTGATACCGGATATTGTCTGATGCTTCTGTAAATTATGCTTCTATGAAGAAAAGTGTACGTAGCGTCGTGTCTGCCGTTTACTTTGTGATGACTCATTTAGACGTGTAGCAGTATCAAGAAGCAAACCTGGTTCCAGGGTACAATAGTTCCATTCGAGCTTTTCTTTCTGCAAGATCCGCAATGGAGACCCATGGATCGATTAAAATCTTTCGAAGCAACATGTTTCAGACCCTTTGCATTTATCCTTCTCAAAGACAAGTCTACATGTACAATGGTAACGCAACTGCTCAATATGTAACGGACGTTTAATCTATTTTCGTATGAATTTAGCCCTATTCGGGTTCCGTTGATTGCTTATACACGAACCCGCCCAATCTGCAAGACAATATGCAAACGGGGTCTGATCGACGGTTTCCAGCAGTCGTGTTACCACGCGCCATTGTACAATAGTGATCTTCACACAATGACGCGGACCTATGTGACTACCTCCGGGGGCATTGTGTGAGCATCAACCAGCTTAAATTGCGTAAGCAATTCAACTAGAACCCGTTACCTTGACTACAAAAAAAGTATAGGAAAGCTGATAGACATTATCATTGTTAACCAAAACCGCATTTCGACTGGATTACAACGATAGCTTTAATAGCTTGCTGATACAATTAAACATCACTGAAAGATTTTGGAAGCTAGCGTTCAACCGACGTATGATCATTGTCAAATTGCTTAGATGCGCTACGCGTATATGATGAGTTGTTAGAATGATTACCGCTAAGGGCACACAGGATATCTTAGGGCAGATCAAAGCCACCTTTAACCTTCGAAAAGACCGAACGTCTATCACAGCAGGAAGATTACGTAACAACAATGGAACCGCTAATATTCAAATGCCTTCGATGCTTCTGGCCAATAGCTTACACTAAGAGACATATCTCTTGCTATTGAGATATGAGCTTTTTGAAAGGCGTCTGTCTTTCGAGTAAGCCGTTTGTTTTTCATCTTAAAATGTCTGCACTAAAAGCTCGCACGCAATGCTTCCACCATCAGATAGGCTTTGCATACCAAAATAGTATATTCCTTCTTCTGATCAACTATTAAGCGAACGTCAGCGGAACAAAGCTGCATAAAGATAAGTACACCCTTATTAAGCCATTTTTGTTTAAACTAGTTCAACCAAACGATCATAGATTTGTCGAAAACAACTTTTGCTTGCAATCCTCAATACAGACATTATAGCTATTAGTCGCGTATAAAATTTTCTATTCGGGGAAGAGACAAAAACGTAGTTTTCGAATTTCGTTTGAAAATCGCCACTTCTCTTTATTCTCCAAGCCGCTGATTGATTCATCGTTTTTGTTTTCCCAAACTTCATACGCCCTGGGAGAAATTCTATTTCCACGTACGCCGCTACCGTTACACTGTCCACTTCGTCCCGTACACAGCCTTAATTTCGACAGCCTTGTATTGAGACATCACTCACATACTCGATACGTTTCTCGTAGTAAGTAAAATACGACTGCCCTAGCAAGAGCAGCAGTATCTCTTAAGTTTTACCAAGCGACCTCTGCGGTGGTGCACTAAGCCATAATACATTATTTACTCGCCTGCGCTCGAGGCCGCCAATACGTTGAGCCGTCATTGCCGGGCCCGGCGTCAATCAACAGGATCTCTACTTTCTGAGACTCTTTGGTACCAGCTGAAAGCTGGAATTAAACGTAGATTAAGGGGCGGAGGCGTGCTTGTTGAAATTTATTCGAGAATTTAGTCCAGACGACTACAAAGATCTTTGAGCTAGCGTTCTTTGCATAATGGCGCTTGCGTTTAAGCGCAGGTTATTTTAAAATGGCTAACAATAAGCACAAAAAGAGTGTCTCAATATCTGGTCCGAATAATATATGTGGACCTACAGAAAAGAGCGATCACAAGCACGGGAAGCTTATACCAGGTAATATGAAAGTGGGTGCAGCGCGAACAACCGTTCTTCGACTAAAACATTAAGTACACTGTTAGCAAACGTCAGCCAACCGGGCAAGCACGTTTCACGTGTTCATTTGTTCTACATGCACAACCATCACGAGCAGAGTTACGCTGATCGAAACCATAGATTTAGGAATATGTGCTCGCCCTTTTCATTCCCTACTCTTCTCAAACAGACGCTGGAGAGAAAGCCCCGTGATGATGCAGTAGCAGGATAAAGGTAAATAAGTAGAATGAGACAGACTAAAACGCTATCGTTGCAAGCATCCGAAATTGCTATGTACATCATCGTCATATACATTGCAATCGAAGCGGAGTAAGCTGGACTTCAGCGTTCTGCCATATAACGCCCTTTGTGGGCAGAACTTCTCAAATTTGCTGATTCCCTCCACGACATCAACCGTCTTCTAGGATAGATAAAGTATAGAAATGAATATGGACTGAGCTAGCGTGAATTAGGATACGTTTTCTTCTCGAGCTATCGGCCGTGTGGGACAAGAGGAGTTGTTTCAAAAATTACACCAAACAGGAACATTTACAGTGGCGACCAGTACTAAGTTGTAAACTGTCCATACATTTTTGAACCCATTGGACTACTATTTGTCTTCAAGTACCCTATATAGGGACAAATTCCTTCGGCTCTAAACACAGCCATCAGTAATAACCTGAAAGCCACCATCAGCCTTTGCCGCAATCGACTCTCTTCCATCGATTCTGCCTGACCGTAACCTAGGTGTAGTATCTTTTTTTGTAACTACCTAGGCATGGTAAACAAAGATTGTATTTCCTTGAAGGTCCATCTATAAGACTCCTTGGGCGGACCAAAGAACAGGCCAAAACTGCGCAAATACGCAGGCTGATAACTGCTGGTTTCTTTTTTTTTGCTGTGGTATCGTAAAGGGAAGGTTGCCTCACCCAATAGTGCTGTTTTTGGGACTACTAGAGTAGATCTTGCCCCAGCGAAACCCAAGGCCACCTATTCGGTCTATTCGGCCTGGAAAGGCCGCAGTTAGACGGAGCCAGCATCACCTACAGCTATGATGCAGACAACGACGACAAAGTAAACAAACCTGTACCTCTACTAGAGACTTGTGTCGTGACTTGAGATTGCTCTGCCAAACAACTTTTGTGAAGGTCAGCCCGAAAAAAGAACTGCGACAGGACCGCTGTTGTCCACATATATAAGGGTGTAAAGGCTGGGAAAGTTGCAAAGTGTAAGGTGAACTAGTAGATTGGTTATTGGGCTGTTACAATGGTATACTCTATAGCGCTCGATACGTTTGTTCGCTTACAAGGGCAAATGTAACAAACTCTATTATTTACAAACTCAAGACTACCCCCCCCCCGCCCCCCCGCCCAGTCGCTAACTCGGGGCGTCTGTGTTTATCAAGAACCACATGTGAAGGTGTCGTTGTAATGCATCCTTTAAAACCTTTAGAAAAAGCGTTGTTCGGGAAGTATATCAGTTCTTATAACGTATAACGACGGATTTGATTGATTAGATTTAGCTGTACAACGAACGCCTTGCTAATTATGAGTTCAGGTTGTTATCAAGCAGCGGCATTAATGGCATTGTCGTTTTTGCTCATCAGGCTTTTATCAAGCCTAGACTTGGCTGTAACGTATTGACGTGGAGATTGTAACGGCTATTTATGAAGGCAATGAAACTCAGTTTACGATGCTATGGAGCTGAAGACGACTCAGCGCCTAAAACGTTACCGACTCGATCCTTCTAGCGAATTCGTTTGAATTAAGTGTTTTGATTGGATTAACACGCATATTCTCCACATAGGCGGTACCAAAACAATCGCTGCACTTTGAAGTTATGTCTGAGTTCCAATCAGAGCACAGCAGACGTAGCCAACAATAGTAAACAGTCACGGTTTCGTAAGTATGAGCCTCACAAAAGTTAGAAGTTAGAAAAGGAAATTGTGGGTGGACAATTATGAATTACGTTTGAATACGTCGTTCAATCTATCATCAGCTGTGAAACACACATATTAAAAACCACTCACTTAGCTAGTGCCTCCTATTTTTAATCGGTACGGGCATACTATTATTGATCATTTTACATGTACATAGTTATTTGTTCTTTCGCTACACACAGTAATCTAATGCAAACAGATCATCCCCGCTGTTACGGTAGCAGTATCACTCTTAGCCAACATACAGCATTGTAGGTTCACCAAACGGCCTTCTGTTACGCACGCTATTAAAGTGCAGCTGCAGCAAGTAGATGTTAGGACTGCGTCCAAAGCACTCACAAGGACCGAGGCGCACTTTCTATTAAAAATATATTGCTGCTTTACAAGCAAACAGACTATGAATATAACCGCTAGCTGCGCGAGAAATATAGGAATAGGTCGCCAGATCATTCAGTATTGTCCCGAACTTGTCCCACGGCGGAAGCGATGGCAGGACTCGCAATTCCATGCGGGGGTAACGGGATTAAATTCTCACTGCTTGGCCTTGGAAACCGACAGACAGAACCGCAGGTGCTAGAAAGAGCGGTTTCTATCTACCTTTTTCTCTTCAATTTTTTCCAGTCGAGAGGAAGGATTTCCAAAGAAAAACACCCCCAAAGGTTGAACTTTCTGGACCTTTCAAGGGACTTTTCAGACATACGATAAATGAACGTTGCTTGTCGTAAAAGGTCGAATGTCTTGGACAGAACGTTCCTTCCCAACAGCAGAAGCCAACGGAAACGAGAGATGCACTGTGAAATTTGAAAAACTCGACATAATGAAAAATTGTGTTTTTATTTTAATGATTCTGTTTCTTCGAGACGTTTTCACGTTATAGTGTCAACAACGGGATCTTCTCATCGTCGCTGTGTCTGTTGTTGATGATGACATCACTGTGCGATTAATAATAATGGTAATCATAATAGATACGAGCAAGGAGGGCAGGTATAAACGACGACAGTAAAAAAACCAATCCAAGTCGACGAAACCACTATTGATAATAGGACTTTCAAACGCTCCTTAGGAATTCATTTAGCGATGTGGAGAGAAAGGCACAAGGAAACGCCGCCTAGGGATCTCGTTTTAAATTTCAAAAACTATTAATCTCTGTCATGAGAGACCTGGGCTATGCGCTAGTAGATGTAATGGGTTCGCAGATACGCATCTACATGGAACAGAGGTTGGATTGAATGCGGAAATATGGGTTCAGTTGACGTCTGCTCTAACAATATGTGGCAAATTTAAAAAAATAAATGAGGTATTTCTCGATTAAGTTACGAAAACGAATCGATTAGAGCGATTTTTGTATTTTATTTTTTATTAGTTCTCTATGTTGAGGCCAACGTAACTACTCGAATACTTACAAAATACTCAAAAGCAATATACCGATCAAGTTTGTTGTTACGTTTCGTCGAACAACGAAATAAAGCCGAACGCCCTAATACATGTTACAACTAACATCAGACGTTAACGTTCAACGATTCCCTATTCCTGAACGAAAAATATTGGCAATCAACTGCTCCGAAAACAATCGGATTTTCCAATTTTTTCAAGGGAAGTTGTGGCTAACCACCGTTAACTTTTCACTGATAGCAGCGGTTCGCGTCTTCGTCCAAGCCTCAACCAGCCGACTGGGTAACTTATTCGCAAAACGAAAATTTACAGATTTTCTATTCTGTTATGGTTTCGTATTGTACTCACGTGTCTGTTCGAACAGAAGCCGGTCTCCAGAGAAATCAACGATCGATTCGATGCGTGGTTAATCAGGAACAATCGTCTTTAACATCGATGACCACCAACTGGGTGTTCTGCTCGGTCCCAGCGAACGAGATCTTCGTGTCTACTATATTTCAAAGGTCCAATGTTGATCGTAGGGTGCAGAATAAAACGTATAATATGGCAAAAAAAAGTCGCCTAGCAAATCCACTGGGCATTTTTAAAAATCAATAGCGTCCACGTAGTTTCATACGTATGTAGAACGTCTTTTGTCAGCACAGACAATGTTCGATGCTCTTTATTAACGCGGACTATGTGTCAAATGATTAGGTTTTTTTTTATGTTTAAATCAATCGGACGTGCGATGTTTTCGAAATATACATAAATTTCCATAGCCATTTCCACAAAGGTGTCATATGAGTGGTAACAGAAAGAAGCTTGAACACCAAAGACAACTTTCGAAATAAATCGTTATCTGTTTATCTGTTTATTATTATGCTTATCTGACAGTAGCAACAGCGCCTGCTTGAATTAAGTCCGCATTGGGTAGCCGAAAATGTTTGGAGGCGGATCGCTTGTAGCCCACGTAATTAAGCCATGTAAATATGAGAGCAGACGCCGAAGTAACCACGGTGAAGTTAGGACAATGGTTAATTTAGCTGAAAAATACTAGATTGACAGAGGCAAGTTTGTTTCTATTTGGCTGTCGAGGTTTATTCGTTCCTTATTAGAAGTTACAGCCAAGGCAAAGAGATGAATAGTGATAAAAAATGAACAGATTGTTCATATATGGCTACGGCCAATATATAATATTTTATTAAATTATTAGATGTACGTCAGGTTCTCTTTCAATAGCGAGCGAATACGCCTTGTGCTTGCTAACCCAGAACTTTTCAAGTTGAAGATGCCGAGATACGCACGTGGTCTTAGCCAGCGTGACGGAACGTTTAAGCACAAATATTTTGATCAAAAGAACACAACGATTACATATTTCGATTATAGAAAAACCATTTAGACTCAATGGTGTAGTTAATAATACTATCATCTTTCGATATTCCAGCTCAGCGGAAAATAGTGTTACGCGGGTTCCAAAGAGCGCTTTCCCAGCAATTATCCATAAAAGCACCCTATAATTAATGAGCCATGGGGCCGTCAAGATCGATTAACGAATAAGCGAGAAAGGACCAATGGTAAGACGGCTCTCCTTACAATCCGCTGCTGTTTAGACTGCCTTTATCGATCTCTTTGGGTACGGCATTTTCGCTTGAGCAGCCCGTCACGCCGTCAAAGCGTCGCTCAGACCTCTGTTATCAAGCCAAGGAAATGATAGGCGTTTTTCACTGGCTTAACGACTCAAATGACCGAAATGGGAACACTGTTATTGAACGCTCCTTAAGGCCGAGCTTGTCCTAATACTCCGCGAGAATATTTGTAGCCATTGTCGACCTTCGCTAACTGTTCTGCCGATATACAAGCAAAAGCAAACCAAACCGGAACGGTCAGGTTAGGTGCTCCCTAACCTGATCAGAATTCACGGATCTCCCAGTAATTTCAGAACGGTGCCGAAGGCCGATCAACCAATTAGATACTGCCGTTAGTCGTCCTTCTGAGGGCCATGACAATTGAATCTGTCAAACAGCTCTCAGCGACGACAATGACGATTAGCAGTTGCTAGCTTCTTACGTTAGCGTTTTTGTGGGTTCTTTGTGCTTGAAGGTAGAGAGAAAACTTTACAGACAGCAAGTGCATTTGGAGCGCCAGGTGTTGCTAGTAGGAACGAGGTAGGTCGTTGACTAGGTTGTCGATACTCGCTTATCTGCGACGTTGATATGCGGCGAATTCGCTGGCTTGTGCGCTGCGTGGCGGCGATGGTCCTAGCCTGGTAGCTTTAGGGCTTTTGGGTTTTTTCTTGGGTTATTTTTTTTGGGCTATTATTTCTGCCTTCCGTGAACTGTCACGAAGGTATCCGTTTGTAGAGAAACGATAGACAAGCTTAAATAAAAGCTAACACAGGTTAGAGAAAAAGCTAAAAAGCATACCAATTGTGTCGAGAAGAATTGAAATTCAGCAAAACGAAGAGCAGATAGAGCATCCATAAAACGCAACGATCATTATGAATATGTTTGAGGTAGATGCATAGAGAGAGATCGAAAAGCCTGTGAGCGTCGAACCATAAACGAGCGGAAAGGGATTTGAAAATAATGAAGAAGAAGAAAATGCAGGGGTATTTGGCGTTCGAAGAATGGTGAACTGTTTCCGGAATGAAGTTTTATAGCTTATCTCAATGCTTCCGCCTGAATTGAACTGCTACGAGAATCAAACGAAAGGTTTTTTCTGATAACTATCCATAGGGTTACTAAAGTGATTGGACAAACAGACTAAAAAAGACACAAATTCATAAGAAAGTGGCACTACACACGCTAACAAATTGGACTTAACACTAATTTAAGTAGGTGAGCTATTCGATTAATAGTAATGAGGCTGTATGAAAACAATATAAAGTTAATACTCATCTTAGCTTTGAGTGTCGCTTTGTTATAGACAGATCAGAGTTCGAAAATAGACGAACTCTCGACTTTTTTCTTGGTCAAACGGAAGGCCGAGTGGTACCTGAATAATCTGCATAAGCAATATTCATCCGCGAAGCAACTTTTCGCTATACTCTGTCATTTCTATTGATAGTACCGTTACAGAAGCTGCTTGAAATAACTACAATTTAGAACGCATTATCTATCACTTCTTGCTTTCTGTCCATACAAAAACAGCGACCGAAGGAAGCAAATCGAACCCTCATCTTTTCGTGCGTCGATTGCCTAAAAACGTATTCCAAATTCCTACTATGTTATTTCTCATCTGCCTAATAACATCGATCACAAATCCGCTACTTGCGTCACGATCTTCTGATGTCACACGAACGCTGCTGATATCGTTCTCCTTTATTACTCCCCCTTCCATCTATAACAGCCTTCCATTTGGTGGGAGGCTAGACTCCATTATACGATACACGTGGCCACAGTTCGTTGCTTCTCCTTGCCCTGAGTTCTTCAGTAGCCTTCGGCATTAGTGATAATGGCGGCGTGCGTGGCCCCTGAGTGTGGCCAGTGAAATGAGATGTAGAACCCCACATTACATCTTCGCAGTTAACGATGACGCACTACTCTTCGTCATATAGTTTCTTCGGCAAGCTGAGAAACAACAGGATAGTTTCCCATAGGATGCGATAATAGAAAGCCGCAGTGCATGTGCGGGTATCGTCCCAATCTCTATGCGCGATTTTGCTGCAAGCTATCCGGCTTTAAAGTTTTGTCTAAATCACGAAAAGACTCCTTCCTGGAGCTTCGGTGCAACTCATAAACTTCGTGCCCACACTGAGTTTGCCTAGTAATTTCCTGGTGCCACTAACACCCGCTACCCTCAACCAATCACTCTATTTATTTGCAACAGACTGCTTTTCAAGAGTGGACTCCTGACAAACTCTGAGCCATTAACGTACCCGTTACGAAGTCCGTCATTTCGTGAACGGCGTTTGTCAAGCGCGAATAGTCTGAAAGGTAAAGGGCAGAAGGAGCCAGCGTAACGGCCACAAAAACTACCTATAGGCTAAAAAGCTGGCTATTGAAGAGATATTCGCAAATAAACATAAAACAATATGAGAACAATAATAAGTAGTATTATAAAAAGAAGAAACTGGCGCTGTCTTCATCACGTGTAACACATAATAACAATAATGCTATATTTTTAAGCATAACTGTTTTGCTACAATGCACGACAATCGGTGTTCCTTTTTCGTGGTTGGAATGTTAGCCGGCAATATGGCGGACTATTACCATGGCTGTTTTTTTTTTTTTTTATAATTTAGTACGCAGCTGGGCTACTGTCAACCCCGTTTGTCGTCTTTGGAGTGGTTCGCAGTTCTAGTCTATTTAATCTTCATTCTCGGGGGAAAACAAAGAAATTCATTCTGAAGTGCCGCTTCTGTGGCGCAGGTAAAATTAAAACAAGGTCTTCGTATGAGAACGTAAATTTGTTCGCGTGGTAGCCTGCGGGGTTGCAAGAATACTGCAGAGTTTGGTTACGCTTGATTGGAGAAACCTACAGACTAGTATGATGGGTGCCCGCATAGCGGCAAAGAGGTTTCGAGTCACCAACTTTTACTTAATAATACTAATTACCACTTCATTGATACTTACTTTTTACACATTATTATACAACAGAAAAAGCCGATGCTTCTGGGATCATGTCCGCGACTTGTCTATCACACGCGACTGTATTAGAGACCAAACCAGGATGTTGAAGTAGGTTTGTGAGAGATTTGGTTGTTAAATGCTGCCGCTGCCAATCAGTAATTTCTAATGTTGCCCTATCTTTTTCGCAAGCTGCTGAAAAAATAGTTAGAATTCTCTCTCAATTTTATTACTCAGCTTTTCTTCATTTTTTTTATATCACACCTTTTTTTATGTATTTGATAGATCTAGCTAACTGATACTTTAGCTTTATCGGCAATGAACTTCTGAAGAGTAGAGCTACAAATATTTATCTGCTTGGGTAACCTGTGATGGCCAATAAGAACAAAACTAGCAAATAGACAAATTATATCAACCTGTATTCACTGCGCATATATTTAGGTACGTATCTGCGCATAGTCTAATTAGAATCGGTCCCGGAAATTATCCTTTGTAAAGCAGGACTAAACCATGTTTTCTATCCTGCTTAGTATACTCGTCATTCCAACGCAACTAAACTTTTCGACCTATCCCGTTCATTCACCTGCTCATAATAAGGTCTTGGGAAAAGCACCTATTCAGGGATATTCTATTACGTGTTTCGATATAACGCACAGTATGGCGCCTTTGAGCGGTAGTGGTAAAAAACGTTTTGATAACTGCTTTTTTTTTATATTATGTTTACTATAATTGTTGTTGTTAAATGCTAAATAATCTCGCAATTAGATATTTAAAGTCGAGCAAAGATTGTACGGTTGATAGCTAAAATTATTACTTAAAGTACTTAAAAACGCTCCGAACGCTACCATTGGTACTTCGCTATAATTTTCTACATTTCCCAAAAGCAAAATACTTTTTACATGGATTCAATTTAAATGCAGGTTTAATATCCGCCGCCTTTTTCAGACTCAAACCTTGAATAAGTCGGCGTAGTCACGCCCAGCTCAAAGTATCCACAAATACACACCATCTGGAGTAATCGCTCTTTCTAGTGAGTTACGCTTTTGTTCCTTTAGTTTCTTTAAGTAACTCCTGAGCAGTATGTGCTCGTGTCTCGTACTCGGATTCGTGTGGGTTCTGAATATCTTTATACAAGCCTACTTTTCCAGTTTGCTTTGGGCGAAGGGATAAAATGGCCGGCGTCTACAGGCATGACGGTAGACAAAAAGATTTCCAACACATAGAAGCGGAAGCTATTGTCCTCCTGACAAAAAACAGCGTGTCCTAGGTTCTGTAACCCTCCGCTCTGTGAGTCTCTATTTACAATGATTTAGCTGATCGTCCGGAGGATTTAGATGCGCAATGGACGTTGTCATCGCTATCGAGATAATAGGTAAAACGTATTACTGCGTTGGGGTCTGGACAAATTTCATTCTTTGTGGCTGATCAAAGGAGTGCAATCGAAATCAAAAGATAAACGAGACCTGGTGGAGCAATGCGTTAACTTATGGTTTTCGGTATTCCGAGTTGGTGACAACTAATGGAAGGAACGTTGTCAGCGATGCTTGCTTCCTGACAAAGAAATATCCTTCATAGACCATAGCCGATAGCAAGATATCTCGAGTGTTACATTCGGCACCACTGCGAGGGTCATAGTCTGACGCCACTCCATTGTTAGCCCCCATTAGGGTAGCCAATTCGTGTATCTATGTATGTCGACAGAGACCTGAAAAGTTGCCTCGGAAATGCGACAAATAGAGATCTAATTAGGCCGGTGCTGTTACCATTTCGTTGATAGTTGTTGCTCACTTTTATATTTGGAGCAATCGACGTACACGTTATTCTATGGGAACCACGATGCTAATGAGGATTACGTTTCAATAAGATATATCCAGCATATATCTGCAGTAATGGACGAAATCAGTATTAGACAGAATATTTACGAAAGCAATAACACCAGACTAGATCAATGGGTTACGATTTTCAGTAGAAGATGTTTGAACGTAAGGCACAAGACAAGGCTTGCCATAGGATGGTCACCAGACGCACAGGATACACGAGATTAGTGTAATGAGGTGTACATCTGAGACAACTGTCCCATTAATCATTTGGTCCTTAGAGATTATCGCTTTTGGGTTAAATATTCCAAACAGAACAGCCACTCTCGCAGTATAGTCTTTGGAGAGAAAACAGAAATTCAGCAAACAATGTAGCCTTTAGCTTGTAGATGCAATCGTGTTAGCATGTGGAGATGAGCTGATTTGTTGTTGAGGACAATATTTTCTATATCCTTATGGTACCATGGTAAAGTTTTTCGGTTTCCACATGCTAGATTGGACTGAATGGTTCACGACTTGCATGACTCCAACGGACTAACGAGACCCAACACGAAAAGCCCTTTTACTCGTCGTGTCGATTTACGAAGTTCAAGTGTAGCAGGCACGAAATGAAACTTTGTACAAAATGAAAACTTGATATAATTTCGAAACATTTTTACTTATAAAACTTTAAACCACTAAATAGTTTTAAACCACGCCTTATTAATATTATTTTTATTACTATAATTACTGTTACTATTATTAATCAGCAGGCTTTATCCGTATTACATGACAGACATGATCGCATATATTAAGCGTTCCACTCAGAGATTGGAGGGCAAGCAAATTACCAATATCCTTTGTCTCGTATGTTAGTTCAGGTGAAAACAAGCGCTTGAGGTAATTGTAGGACTTGAACGAGCATCATCTAGTAACGAGCGCGGTATTTTTAAAATCGATCAGCTTTTTGGATAGTGCCTACAAAAGCGGAATAGATAAAAACTATATAATCGAACTTCGAACGCCTCGGCCAATAAGGGTAGCAAGATAGCATACACAGTTATATTGAAATTAGACAAAACAATAAATGATCAAGGGGCGAGATCAGAGAGTCATCATATACGTAAAGTTGGAACACAGTGGCGTGTGTTCAGCAAAAGTAAGGGTTACTTTGTGCGTATACAGTTCGCTATTGCACTTACAAAGAGTGACGAGGTGAATGCAGGAAGTAATCCAAGAAGCGGTTTGTTCTAAAAGCAAAAGTTAGGAGTTGTCAGTATAAGTTGGATATGTACGAGAGAGGAAACTACATTTCAAACAGTCGGCATTGCGGCAAATGGTATGGCATCCAAGTGGTTTAGTTATATACGTGCAAGCATGATCTGAGTATGATGAGTGTACCCAAGGACGAAAAATATACACTAGCTATGAAAGTCAATAGAAGATTTGCCTTAAGCTGACTTTATGTGGCCTAAGTGATAACACACTAACCGAATATTTAAACCTTACCATGTCACCTGTGCCTATTTTCCTAAAAGTTTACCTACTGCACTATCAGTCACGTAATTTTTGCAGGCCTACGTTTTAATAAATAGTAGCTATTCCTGTAGTGAACATATTTACACGATACGCTTTCTCAAGATCGAGAGATTTCGACAGACGAGACTTTGTAATCTCCGTTTCAGTGACTATGCTTTTTATTAAGCTCATATATACAAAATACCTTTTTACAAATTCTAACGGGTAACGGTAAAAATTACCTAAATGTTGAGCCAGCAAAAAAAAAGTGTTAAAAAAAAGTATAAAAGTGTCAACGACATACACCAAACTGTTATCGAATGAGCGATCTGCGGACGGCTGCTAAACACGAAAACTGCCTGATCTCGTATAGACGGTACGATCATGGCATGCAGGGTGCGCGGGTTGTAAAAACGTGCTAATTAATCAACGAATAAAGGGACCTCATGGGAAGAAGGAATGGCCAAAGGCGGCTCGGCCGTTACCAAGGCGGATTTGGCAGAAGCGTGCAAGGAACCGGCATTGTTTATCTGATTAGCCTGCATTGCCAAGCCAATAACAGTAACAGTAATCACAGTGATAGTGGTCGCCTTGGCTCAACAGGGTGAAAACCCTGTTGAGCCAAGGCAGTACCGGACCTAAAAATTGAAACGTGTATGAACTCGAGTATTTAATGCCGAGAGAACTGGCTAAGTGTAACTGACAAATGACCAAAGCCTGACTTGAGATTTCGGGAAACAGAATCATAATTATTGATAAGACCACGAGCAAACAAATACGATAATCTCAAATACTTTACGACAAACGCA
The DNA here is from genome assembly GCF_002532875.2 of Varroa jacobsoni. NCBI lineage: Eukaryota > Metazoa > Arthropoda > Arachnida > Mesostigmata > Varroidae > Varroa > Varroa jacobsoni. The sequence continues at coordinate 139,604 of NW_019214068.1, read as the reverse complement.
TCTAGATATTGAAAAAAGGAGAGTTTGCAAAATTGCTTAAAAAAACAATTTGGCTAACTTCGATAGAAACTTGCATCGCACTCTAAACCTCCATATGCCCTGCTGACAGAATTAAAACCGGAGTCACCTAAATTAACAAATTTCATCCTGTGTTTAACAAACCAGTTGACTTGCCCAAACTTATCAGGGCATATCGACATTAACGCAGCCTGCTTAGTCAGTTCCTCTCAAATCAAACTGTTTGCGTTCCCCCTAATAGTCCGGTAATACCTCGCATAAAGCGCTTCTAGCAACACCCCAACCTTTATAACAGCTACGATGGACATCACCAAGAGGCCTGTTGCATCGGCCTTACCACACCAGGTGTTTCCGCCTATCTTAAAAAGTGCCTTGAAACCTTGTTTAAAACTTTACTACTAGTACATGCACGTACAGCCAATAAAGCGCAATGATAGCCGCAAGTCTAGACGCTATCATTTGTTTTAGTCTTAATGATAGGCTAAGTTCGGCCTCAAGCCGATCGTTCTACCTAATAGGTAGACAGAGAAACCCATGAATTGAAGACTGAACAAAGCTAGAACAGGAAATAAACATTTAAATTGGCATAAACGATCGACGATTTGTTTCGCTTCAAAGCACTGGTTGCTAAGAAAAATGAAAAGATTCGTTAGAACGAATCAGCAGATTTTGCTTAAAGCTGCCGTAAGCTGCTTAAGCTTAACGTACCTAGCACTACATCATGCAGTGACTCAGGCGAAGTATAAACATCAACAAATGCCCTCTCTTTATATGTGTCGTAATGTTGACGAACACAAATATAAACCTATGGATACGGCCCGAGTGTTTATTTATACGTGTAAGCCACTAGGTAATGCTTGCTATATATCAGTATTTGTCATTACAATATCTGCTGACATCGATCAATTGGATAGGCTGCAAGTCAATGCATGAAGGTTCGTGTGAATAGAAAGTATTCGTGCTGAGTATTTGAGTAACGTATTTAGAGAATCCGACCATGGACATAGTTCACTCTTTGTTAGGGGCTAGCCACCTGACGGCCATACCGGACGTAAGATATGAAGTATGAAGTTCATACGCACGTTCTGTTTGTTACGATCTGTACGAAATGTACGTAACAGCTTCAGTAGAGGATCTATTCAGTTTTAATCTACATTCATCATCATAGTTATCACTACGGCTCCGAAGAACAAACTATTTGTGCGATAAATATTTTTCAACCTGTCAGTCTGAACCCTTCTCAAAACCGACCTCAACTTCCGACTGTTTTGCCTCCCGTAGTTCAAATTTGCTAACAACAGCCACCTAGACAGATCTTCAGTCGGTGCAGGTTTGCTTTAGATATTAGTGCTTCATGGTCACCATAAGAACGCGATCGGCAGAGACAGTCATAATGACATGAGAATGGTGTTAGAAGATCATTGCGCGAATAAGTAGTCTCCAAGTATCGGTGCTGCAGTAGTGCCCGTTAGCAGTTGAGTGGGGTAACGCTATGCCTCCGAAATCTACGATGAAGACGCTTCTGGCTTCTTGGTTTGGTATTATTAGATTTTTGTTACGATACGGTTTTTACAGCCGCAACATCAGGATTCTGGGTTTCGGAAGTAGCTCAGACCAATTCGATTTGGTTCCAACGTAAAGACATTAGAAGAGTTCAATGGTATCGGCGCAATCGGCCACTCTGGAAAGAAAGTCCTAGTAATAATAACGTTGAACAAGAATTTACGGCTATTGATCTATTCAGGTTTGGTACATACATACATTTTAGTCTGTTTTATATTGCCTATTGGGTATGTACGGGGCAACGAAAACACTGTTTTCGTCACTACGTTATACACTCGTAATTTGTAGGGTCGTGGAGCTCATTAATACTAGCAGCCGCAGTGCGGGTACTCGGCTGCGACCGCTTGTAAAAAATGCCACAGGAAGTGAACTTTATGATATTGATGCCTAAAAACCACCTAAGATATTAGGTAGTTTTCAGAGGGCAATATCATTGGTGTTAACGGGACGAACAGACGAATCCATACTGGCTGTGGTTACTTTATACTACTTACCATACCAGTAAGGCCCGTAAATGTGATACAGGTAGATATCTTCAACCCTTAGTTGGTTGTTACGTAGGGATCTTCATAAGGGAATTTACGACACAGGTCATGGGTGACTCGCGACCTGGGAAGACCTTTAGACAAGATAATAATAAATTTACACTGTTGTCCACATCGGTGGACTTTTAGATGAGAAAAGCCAGTTAAACTAGAGATCCATAAATCGAGAATTAACGCTGAAGTTTTAAATCTATAGTGCATATAATAAAAGCTCCTGACGGTATACATATGCGAAAGTAAGTTGGGTATATATTAAATGAGCCCTGAGCGGGTAAAGTCAGTGTTATTTCTGGAAAGAAACAAATAAACAATCAGAATTTATAACAGTTGTTTGAATACAATTTTCGTATAATACGGTCAACAACTATTGGACAAGTACGACCACTCAATGTTTTTTTTTCAACTTTCAACGATCAGTATAGTATTTGTCTTTCAGGCAGTTTCTAATAGAAAAGTTAGGGGACCCCTTTATATGTCCACTAAGGTGCACTAGATTGGGTCCTTGGACCTATGTTCTCTTCTAATAATTCCTGCATGACCTATAAAATTCTTTCACTTTAACCATGACCTTTCCCCGAAGGAGAACCTGTGACCTCTGAAGAACTGCCGGTCCGGTCGGGCTAAACCAAAAATCGTTATGAGAGAAAAATGGCGCTCTATACTGTATTGATCTTAGAGACCATAGCGATAAATTGTTACTTCGTCTGGTGAATTCAGTGGCTCTGGCAGTTCTTATGATCAAGTTTGTTGGGAAATTATTGCGAAACCTGCTCCTCATGGATATGCTGTGCTTGACATAAAAAAAAATAAGCGAAAATTCACAATACAACGTTTTTATCATGAAATTACGAGGTAGGAGAATCGATTTCTATTTATAAAAAGTCTCCCTAATTTTATATCTAACTTATTAATTATATTCAGTTGTTCCGAAAAGGACCGAAAATATTTCTTCATTTGCTCAGCATCTATGACCCTTACATCGTAATAACGGCTTGTAAATTCAGCACATTAGCCAACAACATTTGCAATGAGCATATCACTATAAAGATTCATCTGTGTAACACGAATGCATGAATGATACACTTCGTGCGCCGGCAGGCAGCCGAACGGCTCTCGAAGTTCATTTATATAAGGCCTGAGTGCTTTTTCCAGTTATTCCAAAGGGCGATTGGCACTTAGGGTGCGATGGTAGTTCCTACTGATCACAGTGCTACCAGCCCTCATGAAGGGTCCCACGAAGCCCCTATGCCAACTGCACCAACTGTGGCTGGTCAAACACCAGTGTGTTATGAAGTTGAGGCGCGGTACATAATATAGTTGCTAATCCGGGCTGTCTTGTAGGCCAGTGTTCGGTTGCCCTTCGATTCTTTGAGGCAGAAGTGGCTTTACAGAGATTACAAGGTGAAGTGTAGAAAGACGAGGCTCGCGCGTTTGGCTCGAGAGGAACATGCTAGCAGAGCCCAGCTCTAACTATAGCTATCTTTATCAGATTAGAGCTATTCTTCTATGGGCGCGCGTCCAAGATAGAATTCGTGCCTGTTTTTTTTTCTTGCAATGTCGCAAGTGTATCCCGTTCGAGGTAGGGTTAGCCCAAGGAGAGTGTAGATCTCTGACAGTCTTTCCGGCAGGCTTCTCCATGAAAAACGCAGTATTTTTCTAACGAACCGCACTTGCAGACTTGACGTAATGAACTCAAGCTGCAACCGACTTGAGACCAGAAGACTATTCTATTGATGCCTTTCGACAAGGACGTCTTCCTAACTCTATTCCTAGGGCATCTGTTCAGGATAACCAGTTTCAATTAACCTTAACGATCATGAATGAGTACATTTGTCATCTCGATTGTTAAGAATTAACGATATTCATTCTGCAGGATGCCGATCGCTGGGCACATGCGGGCAAGCTATATTAATAAACGTAGATTATATCGAGTCTAGAGAACGAATAATAAAAGTTGGTTGGAACTGAATAAGCTCACCACAAATTCTATTATTCTCTTCTTCAATAGACAACGATTTCTTTGCAAATCGTCTGCTAATTTACACACATACTGTAAAACCACATTAGGGGCAAAAAATACGATACGTTTATGTATACAGAATACAATTGAGACGGTTTGTTGCTTTATAGTTTTGTCAATCTACTGGCACATGGTATCATATGCTCAACTTTTTGCTGAGGGGGTAGGTAATTAATACGGCCCAATTTAGATTAAACTTTTAGTGATTTGAAGTGGTTTGGCTAATGTTACTGACACACGATGCGGCTCAAGCTAATGCCTACCTAGCGCGGACTGATAAATGTGGCTCTAAACCCCAACGGCTGGGCTTTTCCGCATTTGCCTTGGTAAGACCATCGTCAATTTAGCAGTACAAAACCAAGTTGTGAACCAGTCTTAGATTTTGCAGTTAATAGTGATCTGCAATCCATCAGCAGGAACCGATTATTATACAAAATTACGAGCATTAACGTTGAAGGAAAAAATTACGATCTTCAGTGCATGATCTCTCGAGTCTACGAAACATCTACAGTTACAATTAAGAATTCTTATCCATGTGTATTTCTGTTTGTAGACGTCACTGTACGAGGCCCAAGCTATGCAACAGGCCCATAATCAATTTCCAAGCATCGGATATGCTGTTCTTATCCATATAATATTACACAACTGGGTAGCGGTTCACACGTTGTCAAAGCTCGTTTCTTCGCTGTCCTCTGCTGGATCACAATCAGAATACGACAAAAGGTATTGTATATAAAGGGCAATATCAGCACATCGGAAGAAGACTTCGGTGCGATGTCCTCACATGAGTCCGCTAATGATTATTGACGCATAGTAAACGCAGTAATTACATTTAGCGAAACCAAAACAGGAAAGATGGGCGGCGGCGACAACGACGGCGGCGACGACGACTACCCAACGATTATTTAGTAGAAAGGCTTTCAATAGTTATAGTTGGGGTGTACGAGTTTGCAATCACCTGAATAGATACAAATACATTAGGGTATATAGGGAGTGTTGTAGCAATTGGGAGCACGGCCTCCCTATTGCTGTAAACCCCCCATAATAATTCGCGTCAAATAGAACTGGATATAACGGTTGTACGGATGCAATAAGGAAAGGTTGGCCACATCCTCTTGAAAATGCACGTTTTATAGGCTCGAATTAACTTGGGTCATTGGTTTAATGGTAGAAAATGAAGGTCGCCCGTGACGGAACGGACGGTCATTGAAATAGATTTTAGGATGCCGGCTTCTAGCTCGCTGATAGGAACTTTATTAAATCTTCCGTGATCAGTCAAAGCTGATTTATGGCGTTGTTGGCTGCTGACAACATCTGATTGTCGGAGGTTTGTCTACGTACTTGTTAATACAATGAAAATATAACAGATCGTGATAATTATAGTTTTGATTACAGGGGAGTTTGTGCTACATCAGCGTGGTATTCGTATTCGTTGTAAGCTATCTTAATATAGTCATTGAAGGCTCGTGATTCAGGTCGCTTGTGCTTCAGTCTGTAAGGAGTAACAGCAATCAATATTTAGTTGCCCATTTTTCCATCACATAATACGGTGCTATGCGCAGTAACAATCCATTGTGCTAATTATTCATCACGACAATTAATTAGCAAGGTAGGTATGTTTGTAAAAAGGAAAAAACTGATACCGAGGTTTCTGATCTTCCGAAGGCGGATCCCTGTATAATACTCCGCCAACATAGTATATATTGAAGGCAGCATGCCCATGTTATTTATTGGTACATGGCTATCCAGTTCGTCGTATTCCGAGACGGTTGAAAGGCAAGGCAAGGCATCTATAATTCGTAACGCAACCTATTCAGGGCCCATTGAAGGTCGACCTTATACAATGGTGACAGCATTACCCATTTATATGCTTATAATCAACGCATTTATATTTGTCCGGATTTGATGTCGTTTTAATTTGATACACGACTTCGAACATACCATCTACCCAATTTAAAGAAGCCTTCCCAGAAAAATAATATCAAAAAATAGGAGATGTAATAGTATTCGAGGCAGTACAGCTAGCCATGCATATATGCCTATGTATCCTTTTCTCCTTACGATATTAAATAATAATAACATTTCAGGCTGCGTCCTTAATCTAGGACGTTCCAGACTTCCTCTAACCTATAGATAGGATCGAAGGAAGAAGACTTTACAGACCCGTTTTTACATCGATTCTGCAACGGCCGTTCCCAGCTAAATTTTTGACTGTAAAATCAGCGAAAACCACTGGTTCGTATCCTACGTATAGGGGCACAGATGTGCCGGAAAAATTTGAGTCCCACGGGCTCAGTGCTTTGAAAAAACCCAAAAGCTTACCAAATGTTTTGCTCTTTTTTTGTTCTAGTAAAGCAACGGAGCTTCGTCCTTTAACGCGTTCCCATTGCACTTTAAGCTCCTCACCAGTATTTCATCGCCATTTTGGGGGTAACGTAGGCGCCCAACCGGTTGCGGTCCAGTGCCGCTCCATCGACGTACGTGGTGTTAATATTCTTCTTTTCGTAAACCTCTTTCCCTTTTTATATATATCTGCGCTCGTATCAGCTCTCATGTTGCTCCGCACGCTTCTAGGCTTTTCGCTAATTTAAGCCCTCAGAGACATAACTATCGTTCACTTAACCCCACGGTAGTCTATACCCTTCTACGTTTACACTTGTTGCCTCTTCACTCGGCCCGTCAAGGGGTGTGTAGGGCACCTTGGCTTACACGCATCCCGACTGGAACAGCAGTCGAACGCTACTGGACGATATTTGATCACGCGGCGCCCCTACGCGATGGCGACGTAAGAGTCCAGCTTAGCCTCGTTTCTCGTTTTTCGGCCCTCAAGTCAAGATCAGCACTGTTACAGGCGTAATGTACGCAGCCGTAAAAAGGAGGTTGGTTCTACGGTTTACTGCGGTCCGTTTTCTTCGATGTTCCCTTGTTCTCTGCCACGATCTTCTTAGCATCGTATTGTCTATTCCATTCAGCCTACACCAACAGCAGCGGCGAATCCTGCCAGCGGTTCAAATGGCTTTTCATCTTCCCTTGTTTGGCGTCGAGCAGTAGATTGATAGAGCGAAAGCCTGTACATGACATGTCATGTACAGGTGCAAGTGTACATGGTGACTACGGATTCGCGTATAGATCCGTCTGTGTGTTATTAAGTGCTATAGTTCTAGAACGTGTGTAGCAGATACTCAGTTAATTCGAGGCGAAATGCGTGTGATGTTATAGCGAATGGGAGTAGCTGATGAAAACTACGATAAGAATATGTAGTAGTAGTAGGCTTTTATTTTATACAAAAACAAGTTATAGACTAAAGAAATGTGAAAGAGAGATGCTTGGGGACAAAGTCATCGCGCTTATTGGATCTGCAAACTAAGAGGCAAAGGAAGGCTCCAGTACGCCAAGTAAAAGCAGGGGCTAGTAATGTAATCACAAGATGTATGAATGCTAACGTAGAACCAATGAGATCGATTCCATTTATCATAGACATTTCCTATTTCATTTTTGGGCTTTTCTCTATGCTGTGCGTCTACTTGTTTCATATGTTATCATTCGGTCGAGTCAACGTCCCGTTGATGGTGGCCTATTACGTGACGGCTAAGGGCAAAACAATATCATTATGAGGACTAGGGTTTACTGTGGATACGAATATGCGATTATAATGACTGGTGAAAGAAGGGCTATATATAAAGAAGTTATGAAAGACTCGCAACATCGACAGTCACATTATATTATGCATGGTGCATTGAAATGTTAACTGCCCAACATAAAAAAACTTCAATCAACATCTGACAAAATTGGCTGCCTGGTTTATCGTGGTTGAAAGGGCGAGGCAATAAAATTGAAGAGCATCACGTTGCCGATGTTAGGGATCGTTGATTTGATCTTGGGAAATTTAAGTTGTTAGATAGACGACTGCACATGAGACACTGTAGTTAACATTCTCCTCTTAGTAATAACAAGCAAGAGAGATAACGTGACAATCCCCATGAAGAAGTGTAACGACGTTCCACAGGCACTGTAAACTTACATTTACCACAAACAATATAACATCATTGAATTTAACAGAATTAGAGTTACTCAGACAGAACTAGCGTCCACACGTCAATTCAGTCACATCAATTCTTCATCACAATGGCAATTGCAACCTCTTTTACTCGTTCTACAGCCGCGTCTACTTCTGTCTCTAATCTACTATTTCTCACGTACTCGTTTTCATAATGTTGCTGGCAAGTACGTCGGGCACGAATTTTTTCCCCTGTACATAAAATTCATTGAAGTAAAGGGCACGATGCTTAAACTAAATACAAATTGCTGCTCGAACCTTCAACTCGTGTTCAGTTGGCTTAGCTCCATTTTCTTTGCGCTAGCAATGTACATCGTGCAAATATCCCTGTATGGAACAGCCCGACATACAGTTGTACGCCCCTCAAAACGGGACCACACGAAGGCCGCGACGTACTGTGCGTTTGGACAGCCGTTCGAGTGTACGGCAGAGTAGATCTTCGAAACAAAAAATACAATTATAGGACCGCCATTAAAGCGTGTCAAATGTCGGGGAGTGGATAATCGAAGTTGGGTGATAAGAACAGCACGAGGTGATCCGTTTACTGCCCGTCCTACTAGAATTATTTGTAAACGTCTGTTTTATGGCCTAGAATGTGTAGCCCTTCACACACATACATGTCGACGGCTTTTAGGTATGAAAGTTCTACAATAAATGGTGTTTTGCTTGCCAGCATTGACCTGGAACTGTGGCTGAGGTGAAATCGACTGAAAAGGGTTCACATCGGGTAATTTATATCTTCAATAGATTACAGGTAAAAATAACAAAAATAGTGTTATAATATTAACTATATTTCTACATATTCAATAACATCGATACTTGACGGGAGCCGGTAGATATACAAAACACGGCTTTTTTCTCTTTTTTATTAATTTTGTACTTACATTTTTAAGGTAACATAATATACAAATAATTCAACAAATAAGGTAATCACCTAATACATGTATAGTGAGGATGATCAAGAAAAATTAAAAAGCATAGACTTCAACCTATTACGAAAATTTAACGGAGCAACGACGATGGAAGTAGCGCTTAGAAACTCGAACAAGCTGATAATGCTATTCTTATACTCTATCTTTGACAGATGAAATCCGAGATATGGTTGCCTGTACGTTAAAAGAGAAAGCAGGCCAAGTCGTTCACCGAATTCACTCAGTTCTCGAGGTTGCGAAGCCGATCTGGTCGCTGATTGTAATCTTTTCACAATCAGTTTTGACATATCGGAACGTCAGCGAACAATTCAACAGAGCACCGTATTTTCACCATTACTGAGTAAAGGGCCGACATACAAACTTTGAAACATTTACTAGCAAACCTGTTTACGCTCACAAGCCAAGCTACAGTCTTGAAACAGCACAGTCTAGCACAATTGCCCCACGGCCGATACGGACCAGATGACGGGGAGAGCCACATGCCTAGAGGTAGACAGGGCCGAAATACGTCCTACCATTTGCTGTCGCCATAAAATACGATAGGAAAAGGTACCAAAAATGAAGTAAACGCGGTGGTATGCATGGACTTCGATGTCGAAGTTACTGTTCCTATTGTTGCTTTACATATGTGTTTGTGGATAGACTGAGTCAAATGTTATACATATATTATGTTTGGTGTTGATTCGGTAAACAAGCTCGCTCTTTTGTACTGTTGTATGCCTTTGCGCGTTCCTTATGCAAGTAAGTGCAACTTGCGCGACTTGATAGAGTCAAGCAGGAAATTGTCTTTGTTGCGGAAGTTTACAGCAAATGAGTCGGGTTGACATATTGCCATATTTAAATCAGAATATTTGGAAGCTACGTATTTGCTTGCTAGGAAATGTTAGTTATCGTCTCACGAACTCCAGCAGAGATACCGTAACTGTTCCTGCTTAGTAATGGTATAGATATATTCTCCTCTAATGTTCTGTTGAAATGAGTATGAGATAAATAATCGTTTCTTTTGCAAAAAACACAAACGAAAATGGAACTAGACAAAGAAGAAAGACCTTCAAACCCCCAAGTCCCACCTGCATGCATCCATGTATATTACACTCTATTCAACGACATATTATTTTGATGAAAACGTATCCCTTCCTATTAAACGTAGTCGAGCAGTATCTCAAATAGAATTTTTAAAACTAACCATAAGGCCCCGTACCTTCCGGTCTCAGAGAACCGAAGGTCGCAAAGTTCCTTTCATGCGCGAACGCTTCGTCGTCGTTAACGTCTGAACTAACACAAACATGCGAA
>NW_019214068.1:0-129076 GCF_002532875.2 Varroa jacobsoni | reverse complement strand
AAAGCCAGGTAATTCTATGTTCAAGCGGTATGCGATTTTCTAGATTTTTTACTCATACCAAACGCGATTTACTACTATCAAACATATTGTTACAGGTTGCTGAATTACTCATTTAAGAGCGCCAGCGCGAAGGCGCACCGAACTATAGTAACAATTAAGCCTAATGAGGATACACAACTGTTAAATATAATTTAACCTTTTCTTCTTTGTTCTTCACCAGATATCATCAACTTGTACTAGAAGCCAGTTCACCTCCAGTTACTCTGACAACTAGCTCAGACCTAATTTCCAACACAGACCAGTTTCAGTCACGTATCGGACATAAGCCTCGTAAGGCGCTTGTTGTGGGGTGCCTGTTTCTTCCAGCACCGGATGTACTCATCCTTTTGATGAAGGTACAACCATGGAGGGAAGACAGATTAATTTAAGTGACCGTAGTTGAGAAACGTACAGGTGGGCCAACGACAAGCAGGCAAACCATGTGGCATGTTGCTTGACACGAGGATAGCTGTAACCGAATAGTTGACATAAACGTGGGCAACTTGCTAGACGACGATCTATTTCAGTCTGATACGTTTGAAATAAGAGCTTCCCTGGGCATGGAACGACCATACGACTGATAGAATTCAGTTCCTTGCTCTTTACAAAATGTTCTTTTTTTTTTGTTATTCATTCGCTAGTGAGTACAAAAACGTAAACGTCTCTTTGGATCGGGATACAGAGAACTCTTTTCTTTTTCTCTATCTTTTGACATACAAGTGATTCATCAATTACCCATTGTATTCCATTGGCCACAAAGCCCAAAATATAAATGAGACGAAAAGTGATGCTTTACAATGTTTTTAATACTTTAATAAGTAGCATTAAAATAGTCTGAAAACAGTGGTTTGTTTAACACGCTGGTCTGTGATGAAGTTCATCATCCAAATGGATCATTTTATTCTAATAAAATGTACCCAAATACGGCCCAACAAATAGAACACGCTTGGAAGTATATGGACAACGTTATAACGGCATTAATACGTCAGTAGAAATCGCTCCCGCCGTAAACACGCTTAAAGGTACCCCAATACAGTGTTCTATAGTATCACTATCAAGCAGACCTAAACGTACCGAAAATGGTATTATTTATCCGTAGTTAATTTGTCATTCAGGTGAGATATCCAGCGGGGATGTAACGGAGCCCACGTTATCCCGCCAAATATTCGATTCGTCCATTGAGTGTCCGGATGAAACCCGTTTTTGCTTGCATTTGCAGGGGCATTTATTGTCGCTATGATGAGTTTGCATTGCACCAAGAAGTACCATCGAAGCTTGTTAGTTATCTGCGTTAGACATGAAACAGAGGCGGCGTATTGGTACATGAAAGCTTATTCGTTCATGCGCATAAGCGAAGTCGAAAATATACTGTACTAGTTGTAGGACTGACGCATAGAGATAGGTGGCGCAGCCATATATATATATATAGAGCTATTTGAAAAATAAGGCCTGCTGCTTAATATGCAGTCGTTGAGTTTAAGTATTCGCGCAAAAAATGTAGCATGTCTGCATCCGGACTGGGTTTTGTGACGTTTATTATTTAATCATTAGTACCGTATGTATCAATTATTATCATGTTATGTTTAGACACATTTACCTGGTAATTTTTGGCTAAGCCGTTCAAAAGTTGGAAGATGTGAGAGGACATCAGGCAGCAATTATGTAATCTACGTTCAGCGTCCTATATTAGGATAGGTATTCAATGACTGGCGATCTGCGAGCCAGCTTTGCTACTTATATATATCAACTAAATCCACCTAGCTCGTAAATCTCATAAACAAACCTCAGAAGCTACAAATGCATACAAAGAATCTTATATTGCATGTTTCATTCAAACCACTAATCCGTAAAAACAAAGCTTTTATTAAAAATATCAAGCATTATGAATCTAGTTTTCTTTCAAAAATGTTTGTTTACAAATAAAAAAATCGTCCAACATCCAAAACCGTATTTCTCAAGCAAAGGAGGACCCTTAAACATTTATTGTCCTTGTTTCTGGCATATGAGAAACACGTAAAACGACTCACAGACGTCAGGATCAACGACTGCGTCTTTAATATTCATTGCCATATGTTGCCATAAATAAAAAATCATCCCGCCCCTTTTCACAAAACCTCAGGATCTATCCTCTTTGCCCTAAATGGGGCCTGGTTTAACGTATAAAACTTGTCCTTTTATGTAGTTCTTTTCTTCGGCTAACGCATGCTTTTTGAATAAACGTACACAATCTTCATAGGGAGAGAACGGAGTTGACAAAGAAATAATGGAGCAAACGTCCATCCTCTCTGGATTACATCATTTTCGGGTACACCTCAATGACTGTCAGGTCTTTTCACGGCGCTGTAATCCCCTTCAATAACAAGTCAAAGGGAGGAGTCATACTGTAGTAAGAACTGAGTCGACTCGAACGTATCGTCCGCTCTTGAGGGCCGTTATCCCAACGAATGTACGGGATTTACTACTAGATGATCTCTTATCGGCACCTTTGTACTCAGGCAACACTTACGAGCGCCTGCATGTTTCTCTGATGAGCTTTGCAGTTGCTCCTTCTTCTATCCAGCGTCAGCTGAACGAAAGTTTATTCTGAAAACTAGGTTCTGAAATTAGAAAAGCGCTAATAAGTGAAATGGGGAACAAATTGTGCAGGTCTCTGTGAGTGTGTCTGAACCTCCAGCAGCCGTGGCGAATCAGGGTTGATAATTTGTCTTTGGTTCTCAAACAGAAAAAGGAGAGGAAATAATAAATCAGAAACACGATATAAAACGCGAATAACGAGCAGGTCCAGGCCAAATAGCAGAGTTCTACTGGTGTCCATTGCAGTCCGTAGTGAGGCCGACGCAGCAGGTCTAACAAGGCTCAGGACAGGTAGCTGAATGAATCACAGGAAGATATGGAGAGGGTGAGAGAGAGAAAGCGAAGCGGAAAAGGACGACAGATGAACGAAAGAAAGAACGACATTTTGAGGCAGCGCCTTTGCTTTTTCGTAGCGGCACGCTGGGATATCCATATCATATAGGCTTAAACGGAAAGATCCGCAGGAAGAGTAAAATTCGAAGGGCCTACCACCAGAAAGAGCCCGAGGACAACCCCCTGGGATCTCGATGTAGCCGCTCTTAAAGAAGGGCGGTAGAAACGTAGTGGCCTTAGCACGAAACGAAGAATACCGTGGTTATCGAACAGAAGATCTGCATTGCAGAAGGGATAGGACGATCGGGTGAGGAACAGATATAGGAATAACGGGAACAAACTTGAGGAAAGTAGGCGGGGTAAGCCAGACAAGATGACTGCAGCATAAAGAGCAGCAACGGAACCCCCGTTGCTGGGTTTTGCTCCAGACGATGAAGGCTATGGTCGTGGGCCTTGTCCGACGCAAGATGAAGAGTAATGAATAAATTAGGTGTTGTGCACACGTTGTCAATAGCGCGCGTAGCGCTAATGTTTGTTGCTTCATCATCACAGCAGTGCAATTTGAGGTCCGCTGTCGACTGTCGGTCTGGATTCCTTTTCTCGTTTCTGGCACTCTCCTTGTACTCTTTTGGGCCTGTCTTTGATTCGACGGTTAATCCCATTCTTCTTTTCATATATTTGTTTACCTTGTCTCTTTAGGGGAATCACTAGTAAAATCGCTGCTGGTGTGACGGCAAAGCGACAGAGCGGCCAGGCAGCAGCAGGCGCCAGACTTCAGGACTTTGTTAAAGTTCAATCTCGCGACGGGCCATCGGGCGTCTTACGAGGAATGAATATAGGACAAGAAGAACAGGCATCAAGAAACGTTTAGTAAAGGACGAAGAATCCCGCCCTTTCTGTCGGGCTGTTCGCAGCGGAGTGACTGAAGTAAAGGATCGCAAAGAATTCGCCTCTACATATGGATGAATGAGTAGGCTAAATTTCAGAGACATACATGAGGAAGGGTTCGCGGAAAAAGGTTTCTCCACCAACCATATAAATGTAGGGCATTGAAATAGATGGTCAGTCATTAAAGAGGGTTAAATAACTGGCCTTAGAGGATTCGGTGGAAATATAAAATAATAGTTGGAGGTGCACAACTGGCGATGCTAGTCAACGAGGGAGCTGGATACAGGCGAAAGCATTTGAAATTTTTTTAACCTATTGGACCGATAAGTCGAAGGTTCAACATTGTAATTGTATAATAACTCCTCGAAGAAGGACGCCAGTTAGAAAAAGGGTGCTTACGCGAGGCTTTAGTGAGGGGGGGGGGGGAACCGGCCTGGAGAAGGGATGGATTCGCACCATCGTTTAAAGTGGAATAGCGATATGGCATCAGATATTGAGAAACGTAGGCGGAACACAAACGTACGGTGGCTGGAGCGTGAACAAGTCAGCGAGCGATCGAAGACTGCTGGCACTAACGAGAGAAAGTGACGTAGCGAAAAACATGAAAACGCGAGATGAAACGTCATGAATGGGGGAAACGTAAAAGTGGAAAACAAATTTAACGGGCAAAAAATTGGAGAGAAAAAGATTCCTTGTAGCGGCTTTTCCGCTGATCGACTGAGAAGAAGACGGATGGTCAGTCCGCCTCGTGGTAGTACTAGTAGCAGTAGTCGGCTGCTGCGAAAGCCAGGATCGCCGCTACGATCATTACTCTTCCGCTTCTATCGGTAAAGTCCAACAGGTTGGGTGCGATCGTCGGTCTGTGGGCAGCTGCAGGAGAAAACTCCGTTACTTGGCAACTGTTCAGTTGGGGCTGTAGTTGGAACGATACATTTGCCAAGGAGCAGTGCGGCAAGCTACTAAGAAACTAGCCAAGGTTACCTGACTTTTGGGTTTATGTTCCAAGTATCTGGGCAGAATGGTGAGGGGTTTTCCCGCCCCTTACCTCGGTAACAGTTTCTAGGAAGGCTATGCTTAGAAGGTAAAAGAGATGAAAAACGGTGGTAAACGAAGACATGAAGAATGGATATTAGGATAAATTCTACGCGAAGCCGAGTTGGGTCTGGGAGGTGGGCGGCCACAAGCAGCCCTAACAGTTGGAAGCGTCGTCGGCCACAAAAATTCCAGTAGAAGAAGAATAATTTCGAACGTTATCCCCAACACAGTCTCGACTGAAAGCGTGAAGTATGGAATTGAAACAAGCTGCTTGAGAATTCCACTTCTCACTCTCTTTCCAATTTACTTTAGGTCTCACGGGAGGTGTCTGCTGAGCCTGTTACTGGTCCAATACGAATTTGTTGGCAGATTCTTACCTGTTAAACGGCAAATAGCGACTATCGTTTGGCGGTTTATTGGACCTGCCCCACTTTCAGAGATTGCTGCAGAAAAAACAAGAAGGCCAAACGGGGCTGGTAGAAGACGCCATGACCCCTCACCGATGAAGCTAACCCACTGCCCAATTCTTAGAGGCGTGAGGAGCAGTTGGTGGTGCGGGCCGAACCATGTGGAGGTAACAAAAGCGAAAGGTGTGGAATGAAGAAAAATGCCACAACGAGCACCATAGTCTGCCGCAGCAGCAGCAGTAGTATCCAATGTCGTTACTTAGTGCTCTGGGTTCGGTTGCCAGCTTTACCGACGCTGGGCTTAGGGCTCACTGGAAAATTATTAAAAAGTTTGATATCATAGAAAATTTCCTAAAATCTTTGGCTGGGCCCAGGATGTTTGAACGGCTCTAAAGATTGTAGGACGATGGACAGGGATACGGTCGATTTTAGGTGGTATCGGCAAAGGCTTTCAAGGGGGAGGTAAGAAGGGCAGAGGTCGACTGAACAACTGAGCCGAATGGAGTTCTATGGCTAGATCCGAGGGCAGATTGGTGTAGCTTGCTCATGAAGGGAACTGAAAGGCCGCTGGCAGGAAACCCCTAAAAGAAGAAACTAGCAAGAGATGATACTTATAAGCGTAAAAAACACACTTCGTTCGTTTTGAGGAACCTTGTTTGACCTTACCTAAGACGTGTCTGCTCACGCCGACGCGATAAACAGAAGAAAAAAAACTGTAAAGTGTGAACGCAATGAAGTTATCACCTATGAGGTGAGCCTGAGGAAATTGGCTTAGGTTGATGTCAACAAGCAGGGTAAAAGGCAGGAGAGACGGAGAAAAAGCTCATCGAAAGCGATTAAGGATTTTACAGGTATGCTCTTTTAACGGGTTCAGTTTAATAGAATTACAAAAATACTGCTCTTGCTTCTATGTATACGTAGTTCATATAGTTTCAAATAAAAATGTATGTGCTTATATTGCTTAGAAAAGCGGGAGCACAATATAATGTGTTGTTGTCAGTGTTAGCAAGCCATTAAGCAACCATTTTTCACTGTTACGAGACCTTCTAGGAGTGAAACTGTTGATAAGCGAATTTCTCACCTAACGAACAAGTAGATAGTAGTTCATATTATATTGCGCGAAGTATTTGCGGCGTATGATAGGTTATGTGATTGAGTAGAAAAGAAATAAGATCCAGAGTATGGACGCCTGTAAGACTTGACCCTTTACTGTCATTCATTAGCATGGCATGTAAGCTTAAAACCTTCGAAATCTATTAAAGCCATCTCTGTAACAGTGCAGTGGAAACATATTTGCCTACTAAGCTTAAGGCCATGTAGCGTTCTAGGATCAAAACATCGCGTCGTTCTGTACTGGAAGCCAGCCGTCTAGAATCATGTTCTAGGCCGACATTATTGGGCATAAAGTTAAAAAAATCTTTTAGACCTTTTCGAGTGACTGCTTCAAAATAGCGCAAAAAAAATTTGCTACCTCGTAGAATTTAGTTACTGCCCGCATTCTAGGCAGTAGTACGCTCGTTGGAAGAAATATTGGCTCTTAAAAACGAACATTTCGCCAGTCGAGTTCAGGTTTAACATTGAATGCCACAAGCGTCGCTTCTAGCGTCTGCAGTTTCCGACTCGCAAGGGACTTACAATAATTCTACATCGCATCGTCTCTATTTATCACAAGCTAGCCTTCCCTTTCTTCAGACGACTCAGAGCAACTGATCTTCGGATGAAACAAGCTCACTAGTCGACAAACAACCAATGTATATGTATTACTGCAAAGCGTTTTATAATAAACTGAAACGATAGAGCCTATTTTACGAAACAATAGGTGTTCCCTAGAGACCGTTGCGCAGCAGGCGTCAAACAAAATAATAGGACTTTGATCCAATTGGTTCATTTGACCAAGTGTTTTTTGTGGGATAGTATAATGCAGTTTGATAACGAAGCATTAAGTATAAGCATTTGGCGTGCTGGCGTCAAGACGTTGATCCTGAACTAAACAAAAAAACTAGAAGAAAGTACGCGAGACTGTTTCGAACGAGCTAATTCATTCATAAACAGTAGACTCGTGTAAAGTTCTCGAAATGATCTTGACGGCGGAATCAAGGTAGAATTGGTAGCTGTGCGGACCAACGGAAAACAGTTATCTCTTCTGGCGGATATCTACCCATCTAGTTATTTATATATGCATCGGAAAGCTGCCAGTGAAAGCTAATGCGACCGCACTTAATATAATAAAAGCAACAGGAATAATTTTCTATTATAGTAACTATCTGGATATAGACACAAATCATCCTTCGTTCTCGCATGACTCTCTTCCTATTTATAGTACGGAGAATGAAACCGCGTTAGCAAAATGATCTCGTCGTTATCATTTTATAATATAGCTCTTGCGCAGGACCTCTATCGATTTCTGCGTTAAAGAAATGGCCGATTGCAAACTGAACGACGGCGAGATACCATTGTGTTACTCGTGCCATTTCTACATGCAAGTCTACTTTCCCATCTTTGTTCAGCTCCTTTAAATAAGTGACCCAGAGTGACCTTAGAACAGGGTGGGGCCTTCTCGTCGTCTTTGTCTTGAAGAGCCAGCCATAAGAACTGGGTAATGTTTTTTCGTCGTACTATCCATTTTACGTTACTTCTACAAAGAATTCAATTACGACCATTTTCATTACGGCGGTGTTCCCATTCGTTTCAATGCTGAATGAAGAGACCTTTCTCCTTGCATTTTCTCTTCATATTGGCCTAACTTGACCTAAAAATAGCTACGAAGGACCGAGGAAAGAGATCTGTGAGGTAGGTAACTGAATGACCTGTGGCGACTTAAAAACATCGCTGGGGGTGCCAGTTGAAGCCCAGTAAAGAAGAAGACGAACGGAGGTCGAGAACCGAACGAGGCCAAATAAATCAAAGAACTTCGACTGGGTTCAGGGCCAAAACTTTGAACAGAACAACGAGACTCGTCCACCAACACATTCCAACATATTTTCCTCTGCTCCTTGTACAAGGTGAGCTTAGAGCGCTGTCCTCCAAAGAATGAGCCCTTTTGCCCTATCCCGGCAGTTCTCTCATACGCGCCGTTGTGTAGCTACCCCTATATAGAAACACACTGAACTTCCTCTATAGACAGAATGACACTTCTCTTTTGCCAGTGACGATGGGACACGTAATAAACACGTACGAAAAAAAGCTGGGATGCGGCACGTTAACCGCCGAAAGAAACCTAAACGGAAATGATGCTCAGATCCCTGGTAGAAAAATGCCATTTAGACCTTGCACCTAGCGGGATTTGTGGCTGGTCCGGCATCTTTCTAATTTTGTCGTTCTCTTTGTCTTAGCCCAAACGAGGTTCACAGCGCCCAGTTCTCTGCGGCAGTTCCGATCCTCGAAATAGCCCTGCATAGTATGTTCTTACAGTATATACATCTCACAGGTTCTTGCATCCTTTATATCTTGTGAAAGTGTTTGATTTCCTACAAAATATATTTACTTGCTTTGTCCGTGTGTTAAAAACGGGATGAAAACAAATTGGAAAGATTGTCCGTGGCACGCAAACGTTGTGGTTTGCGAGGTACTGATTGTTTCACGCCCTCGTTCGACCTGCCTATGTATTGGCTGTTTCTGCTAACGTAGTAGTTTCGCATTCTGAATAAAATCGGCTGGATAAGTAGAAGCGATCAGGAAAGTTCGAAACAGTCAATGCGCGTGCGCAACGCAGTAAAATTGCTAGGCGGACATTTTTAAAACCATTCTGCAACCTGAATTGACAATTCTTAGCCGTTGTGCGTTCTTTTGCTCAAAGATGATGCAAACGTAAACCAACTTGGCTCTTTCATCTTATCTACTCTGCAACGGCCGCGCGCCCGCGACTCAGCATCCAGATTTGAATAGAGCAGACAGATATCCTGTACTGGTTCGCATTGGCGACCCGTGTGTCCACACTGAAGCGGCCTTCAAGCGATGAGAACGCTACGCAAGCCCATCTGCGAGACCTGGACGAATAGCTGGCCAGTTAGGTGAGCTCGGGCATTTCACATTCACGCGTACCCATGCTGACCGGGACGTGAATTCGAACTATGCTTTACTACGTGAGAGAGGTCACTTATTTCATCTATACCTACTCGGTTTGTCAGCAAAGCGCAGGGATCGGCTAGGGGAATTCGACCATCAAAATTAGCGCATTTGCGTACGTAGTTGGTGCGGAGAAACCTAGACTGATTCAGGGCCCCTATTCAATTCAGATTTAGGCGCTATATCTTACTTAAGCATTTTCGGGGTACGGGCAACCTGTGTTTGCCAATATTATTGAATTGCTTCATTGGTAGCTGAGTAAGTAGAGTCATTTTCGACAAAACGTACACTAACTATAACATAGAAAACATGAATTACGTGACTACGTAAATGAGCTACTCCTCCCCTCCCTCCTTCCCTCCTCTTTAACATTCAGTTCCTCTATCGCTGGTGTGTATACAAGAGGGTGCCTGCAACCGATATCAAGCTGTTTTCAACGAACATCATTTTCCCGTGACGGATGTAGAACAAAAGCAAGCGACACCATAGAGATGTAATGTTTTCCTTCTAATTGAGGGATACAGCCTACAGTAAGAAATGGCACCAACTTCACTGGAGAAACTGCGGGGTTACTAGTTAATCCCCAAGATGACAACAGCGAAGGCTTCCTTTTGCCTTATTAAAATAGCTTTTTCAGTCAAGAATTACCTTAAAACAGTCAAATGATTCATATAGCGCGTACTGTATTATGAACCAACGCGTAAGTATTATTTTTATAGCCTTAACGGTGTTGGGTGCGCAAGATGCTACTTAATGCTGATGTATGGCGTATAGCCAGAAAAATATTGTCATTATATTTTCTATCTTTGATCGTTAATTGTTGAAGTCGAAAATATACTTGACTGACAAAGCGAGGTTTAAAAACAATAAAATTGTCAAGCAAAATTGTTTCGGTTTTTTAAGGCCATTAGGTCCAGTGATGGATATCAACCTTGTTGGTATTTGTGCAACGATCATTGTTAATGCTACTGTTGGTAACAGCTTTACTTTATAAAATCTACTGGGCAAGATACCTAGAGAGGTTGGCAAGCATGATGAGTGAACGAGATATTAGATCACTAAAGATGTATTGAAGGAAAAGAATGTCTGTCGAGAAATGCGTGCGAACGGGGGCAAAGTGGTGGGATCCTAAAAATAGGTGGATTATATGGGAATAATGTGTAGCTGAAGGATTCTATGTTAGTTGAAGTTCAGAGTGAAGCACTCGAGAATTTTGTCAAGGGCCTGGTCTATAAAGTTTGTTGTTCGGAAATCACGGATATCTATCTGTAAGCGCTGGGTAGAGAGAGGTACAAATGGACAATGCTCCTCGTGAAAAATTCACCTGTACAAACAAGAAAATTCAAAGGGTTTCGCTCATCTATTTTTCTTGAGGCCATACCTTCCTTTAAGGGCCAGTATCATAAAAATAACTTAACTATTAAATATTATATAATTGACATCAGATTGTATTAAACTATAGCACAAATAAGGTCAGTTACATTTCTATGAATTCCTATATATAAAACAATAAACCACAGCACAAAGTTAAGTACCTTATCCTTTTCATAAAATTAGATATAAAAGACATAGTACAAACTATGCCCTTCCTGCTATTTATAAAGAAGATATGCCTGGATTGCAAACACTTGAAAAGCGCCGGCGCCGATTTCGTTGCTGAAGCAACTTCGGTACAATGTACAGATTTGAAGACGCTAGCAGGAAGCAGGTCTGGAATTTCCGATTGACAGTGGTGACAGGAGCGGTATTAGAAATTGCCTTCCTGCGGCCTCTCACACATATTTACTTTGCTTGCCCAATCTAGGCTAGCATCCCAACAGAAATAGAAGACGGCAAAGCCGCTCTGGTGTAGCATAATCTGGCTCAACAGCTATCTAACGTTGTAGAAGAAGTGAAGACCGTAGATTTTCTTCCCTCGCAGAAGCATAGGGCAGAGACTGTGCTGAGAATTCAAAGAATCCCCAAGAGGACCGCTGCTGCTAGCGGGTTTTCCCTGACGGGGCAACTTGAAGGAAATGCTTCCTTCACCTCAGGCTTCGAAGAGCAGAAAGGAGGCAAAGCAGAGCTGCTACCTCACAACCCCTCATGTGTCAGGGGCAAACGACTTTTGAACGGGACATCCGAGGTGTGGTTGCAAAGACGATGATACCAGCTCTATGGCCGGGCTAGTACGATGTTTGAGAAAAGCTCTGTCGAAAAGACGCCCGTTCACCTGTCTACACTTGAGGTAGACCGGGTCGCGCTGGTGTTGAAGGCATCAAAGGATTAAGGAACTAGACGCTATGTGAACTGTGGATGAGAAAAGGACAACAGACGAACTATGGTAACTCGAGATGCTGCAGCAGCAGCAGCAGCTTGATGGCGTCAAAAAATGAAAATCTTTGTAAATATAGGTAGGCGTAACTAGACAAGTAGAGGATGTGCCTACATATGGTATAATCGGACGTCCAGGGATGCGTTTTTACCACGCAAATGTTTCTTGCCAGCAACCTTTGTTATGCCGATAAGAGCAACGTAGCTGAGTGAATAAAGGGAACGCTTGTTTACCGCTGCTGCTGTAATCCAAACGTTAGTTCCATCATACGCAGTCGCTGTAGCTGAGAAACCGTGGTCGCTATTTCTAGGTTAACCGAATAAATCCATGTGGATTACTACATAATATATATAAAAGGACGGCCTCGGTGCTCTCTAGCTCATGCTAGAGCACAACGCTGACACTGGATCGAAAGCGACAATCGAGATGTGTGAATCTTGCTAATACTTTATGCATATAGGACGCTTTGTATACGGTGTATGCTGCTAGGGGCTGCACTAAGCGCCTGGACAGGACGTTAACCGCGTGTCAATGCCTACGGCGTATATATAGAAAAGGCTGGAGATTTATTAACGAAGAGTCGCAAGTGTTTATTTTATGGCGCTGACACAAAGCTGACATAAATAAATTTGAGGCGGAAAATAGCTACGCGAAACATAGCAGCACTCCCTACTGAGAAGCGTGTTTAGTCTTTGAAACTCAAGTTTGTCCCGCTATAAAATCAGTTAGTCATTTCCGGCATTTTTTATATTTGATCAAGTGTCTTCTATAATGTATATTCGTTTCTGCTGATAATGAGTACTAAACAGGACATGTAACAAACGACATCCGGCAAAATAAAGCAAAAACTACCTGATCTCAAGACAAATTGAACTCTTCGTGTTTACGAGTACAGCGCTTACTTAGATCGTATCATTGAAAATTCATTTCTACCTAGACTCACATACATTTATAATACCATGTAGTGATAAGCGTGACTTTTTTTGTACCTAAAAGGTACCAAATGGAGACTCGCTTAAAAATCAGTGCCATCCGGTTAGAGCCATATCTATATGATATGTCATACCCGATTCTTCCCGCTAAGCAGATTCAAGCGGAGCTTCTTCGATGGCAAAAAGACTACGAGATGTTCTTAGTGTGCCATCTCAACCCATGAGAACGTGGAGGTATCACTTTCCGTTCCACAAGGTCATCGTTTTTCATCTCGCTTTCCCAAACGCTCCCTGTTTGCCTTGTGTCCTAATAAACTATTTAGCTGAATCTCCTCCCGCCCGCCCGCCCGCCGCGCGCCGATGTTCAAAGCAATAGGAATCACCCTGTGCAGTGAACGTCGACTAGCGCAAAGACTCGTCAAAAATTCTCCCCAAGGATGCTGTCTTCTCGAAAAGGCTCCCCATATGGCCAAGCGTAAGGCCGCAGATGGCGCCAAAGAGCCACATCGTGCGCTGGAAGGAACGGTGGGTCGGTTGGAACGCAGCTAGTAGAAACCTGCTAACTGACCTTTCTAGTGAAGACAGACGTAAATTATTTTGTTGAACTCAAGCCGACGATAAACTCAGTAAGAACAGGAGCAAATGCGATATTTTTTCAGCGCGAAGCTAGAGTGGACCGCAATTTGACGTCCTCACTGTCATGGTATTCGAGAACGAATTGGTGGCTAGTATAAAAAATGATGTATAATTTACTCTGGAAGAATGAAATGATGGTTCGCGCCACAGCAGAAGTCGATGCTTAAAATCAGCATTTAATGTTGTATTAAATTGTATTTTGCACCGATCTTGTAGTAATTCAACTTATTCAGCTGATGAAAAGGCTCGTGAGAGAAAATTTCCAGATCAGTCTAGCATTAGATAACAATACGGTTTAAATAGAGCCGCATGCTCACCAAGGCATTTCAGATAGAAACGTACACTCACACACATACTATACAAATGGTAAATATCGCTGATAACTTGCATAGACGCTCGGAAGCCATTAACAACGCTTACAGATGCTTTTTGCATCTGTACAAAATCGCGTGATGCAATTGAACTTAAGCCACAAATACCCTGCCCATATCTAGTATAGACTAGTGTTCCATGTTTCGTCTTGGCCATACCCTAAGGGGGTGCAGCTGTGCATGATGGGTCTACAGTGAGTACTGCGCGGAACTTTTTTTTTAGGTAGCCAATGCTGTTAGTGCGAGTCGATGCAGTAATGCTCACTAACACTGGCAAGATAGAAAGTGGCATACACATTAAGCACAGTAGAGAATAGATGCTCATACCCAGTTGTTCCCGTCGACGAATAGAGAAAGGCAAAGCTTCAAAAGGGCCCCTGTGTTCATCAGGATCACAATCACTACTTCGGTGGGGTATGGTTTCGACAGAACAGACGGCGTCATCTAGGTCTAACCGGACGATGAACTAAGCTGCTACCGCTGCCTTAGCCCTATTGGTTAACAGCCATGAAACTAGTTGCCTCTTGATAGTGTGTCGAGGTAACGCGTGAGGGCTGGATAGCAACGTCGCTGACATCGCTTGATGCCATTGCCAAGTAAAATGATGCTAATAAATACTCTGGACCTTGCAAGTTGCTTCCACTCTTTGACACCGAAACGACATGGATGTAGTGCATTGCAGGAAGCTTCGAAGCAGGGGAGCTCGGTTATGATTATACCAACCTTGTCGTCGCTGTATTTGCGGCTGTCGCTCGATCATCGAGCTACAGGCAAATGGGTAACAATTACCCGAGTGTTTCTAACCTGACTATTTGCAGTTTTCATGAGGCTCTTCATTCGTTGCTTCAGGTCGTGCCTACGAATCCAGCTTTTGTGCAATGCATCCACAACATGCGGCTGGAGGCTGATACGGCAGAGGAAGTAGAGAAAGTCACGAAGATTGCCGTGTATGTGAACATCCCACTGCGGTCTGTCCGCCTGGATAAAGGACCCTTTTCTTTCTTTTGCCGATGTTTGGATAGCCGGCCGCTATTGCTTTAAGCCAGCATGCGACCGACAACACTGTCCAATGCTTTGTGTGTATTTCCTGTGGGGACAGAAGTAGCGAACCGTGTCGACTGATTCGCGAGGCAGTCGTTGCATGAACAGCACTCTTCCTTCCATTACTACCATGTGATATAAGTACGTTGTTTCTGAAGTACAATACAAAAGCTTTGATCGTAGGGGTTGTGAAGCTCGATGAATTTTTGGGGCTTGCTTCCGGTAAGCAGGAAACCAGTGCGCAAGCCAAGCCTGACTGGGGTCAGCTAAAGGACTCTAAGGGGATTGGGAGGATGATGCTACATCAGCGCCGTTGTTAGAGAATATTTTACGAGTGTATGTACACGTGTGTGCTTATCGGGATATGTGAGCTCTATTGATGCTATTTTGTTTATGGCAATACGCCCGGTAAGGTGGTATTTGTTTTTCAACAGTGAGTAAAGAGTTCACTAGGAATGGAGAGCACTACAGGATGTTGAATTTTTTTTTTCGATGCAGAATGCTACATTGCGTTCTCTTTGCATCCCAACGCATTTTATTAAATCCTCGTGTCAGTTTGGGATTGAGCAAGCTTCCGCAGTCGGAGAAAAACGTATTTCACGAGTGTCTAAGTAAGGCTAAGGGCTATGAACGACAATGCACAAATATGTCGTGAGTCTATCGTTCACGCCCAGAGCGACCAAACTTCACGTATAGATTTGACTGGGATATGTATTGGGACAGGAAAACAGAAAACAAACAAACATGGGGCCGCATTCTCTCAAGGTAGACGGTGAGAGAAAAGAAAAAGTTACATTAGTTTACTCTAGTCCCTGGCTCAATTTCAAACGAACAGCATTGTTCCTGCTGATTGAAAATTCGTTTTCACTTTGGAGCTTGGGATCGGCCTCGTAACTCGTGTATGGAAACGCGTACGATGTTTTTCTCGTTTCCCATAAAAGCTGGAACAAAATAATGAGCATTACGCGGTAGAAATGTTTAGTACCATCCAGTATTGGCTCTCATTTTCGTATATGCGTGCTTCACAGAACAAAAGTTGTCTGCGACGATATAATGAAGAATAATGTTACCGATGTTACCCAGTGGACGGGGACAAAGGAAACGCAATGGTAAATAACAACATCATTAGCGGTTCTGAAGTTGGCCATATTGGAGAGCTCTCCGATTTCCTGAAACAACTGAAAACAGCGTCATCAAAACCGTCAATAAAGCAGAGAGCTTTGACACTAATGTTTTTTCTTGAGAAGTAAGGTTCCTTATTTTGATCAAAAGAAATATCTCTATAGATAATAAATAAGGTCAACCTATCACAAAGCGAACTCGTACCCTATTTTTACGCTATCTAACACCTAGTGCATAAACGTAGTCAACAGATCTTCAACAGACTTGAAGTCAGATAATTATCTCTTGTTCTTCCTCAGTGTCCTAGTCGCCGTGTGCCTTAGTTACTTCCACGCCTAAATAAAACACAATCTAATCTGTATGCTACAGTATAGTGGGGTGTCGCCTGCGGCTGGCATGCTCGATAGTAAGGCCGGGAGAATCGTATGATCAAACACTGAGCTTGGCTCCATTGCTCTCTATACTTGGCGCGCACCTGATTATCCTCTTTCGGAAGAGAATTGAATTAGAGACGAGAGATACCTGTCCCATGAAAGGCAAAGACCCCCTGGTTTCTGCTTGAGGGTGCAAAAGGTGTAGTGAACAAAACGAATATCATCACCAGCGTACTAAACTTATGCCACTAGCTTTAATATTGCCCCTTTTACAGTAGCTCAATGTGCTACGCTTCGCCATACAAATAAACGATGGTAAGACAGTATCAGCATTTTCGTTTTTGAACAAAAAAAAAAAACATCGCTCTCAAAGGCGAATACTATTAAGCTGGCAGTATGCACACATTTTAAAACTTGAATACATTCAGATCAATGGATTGTTTTGCTAGCGAAGTTTAAAAAATAAGGACCTATTTGAGAAGTGAAATTTGTTGTGCAAAGAAAAAAGCAGAACGACCTATATGTTTGAGCCTTTCCTAGGGCTATATCGTTCATTAATAGCTAACAGCAAAATTCTTTTCAAATCCGAATATGCTATACGATCATCGTGAAAACTATGTCAACTTGTCAGAGCAAAAAAAATTGCCCCATAACGATCTCGTTAGCCAACTTACGACCTAGCTAGCTTGCTAATATAATGAGCGATTGCCCCTAACTAAAAGCACCGGCTCATCTCGGAAGATCAACATGGCCTCTCCAGTTTTGTTAAATGACTGACTACTTCATACTAAATCATCGTTGGCCCATGTAGTGTCTCTTTTTTTTTTAAAACCAACAACTTTTATAACGCGCTTTGTGAAGTTGTATAAGCCGATGCCGTAGCTGTTTTCAACTAACATTTTAAAAAACTAATAAACCGTTTAGAGCGCTTTTTATGCTAGAATATGCGGTATGGAGTAATATTAAGTATAATTTGTATCTCCCCTGGCAACGGTTGTCTTTAATGTGTTAAGTATATTATGGTCTATTTAGTTTTGTCATTCTCCACACGTGGGGCATCGATAACAGTTTATTTCCTTAGGAGCTGTTTACCTCTTGAGTGTACATCTTATCAGCGATTCGTTACGAACCTACATCGAGTGTCTGATTTCTTGGATTGTGTACTTTCTAGCGAGTAACATGAATTGAATTAATGGACACCTCGTACTTGACACGCTGCTCGAGCGATGCATCTACCTTGTATGGCAATGCGCCGGTGGGACACGAACGACTTTGGCAAATATAACATCTTTTTTTCCAAACGAAAACGGGATAGACGCAAAATTCGGTAAACCTGTTTCAAAAACACAGAGTAGAGCCTGCTCGAACCCTGAATTGTTTGAAGGATGTAGCGTTGAAACAAGTAAGGATCCAGCCAGGACCAGCGTTATAGGAACAAGTAAGTTTAGTGGGTACTGCAGAAGTCAGAAAACTTTGGTAGATGTAGGTATGAATAGCCCGAGGTTTATAAACGAGATCTGCACATAAAGCGCTCTAAAGAAATCTGTTCCGCAAACTCGTAGCTTTGGGTCTGTATATGCTCTAGCCTGGGGGATAAATAAGGTCATGTTTCTAACTTTATGTATTTCTAAGAATAATTTTATAAGACCGTGTAGAATTAGGTGTATTTAGCTGTGCGTTCTAAAGGCTGCAACAATACTTTGACAAAGGACATCAGTACTCGCTGTTATGCGATCATCGAAAAGGTTTAGTGAGCCTATAATTACGTGACTGGTTCTGTGACTGTACATTCGTTGGGTCTCCGAATCGGTCGCCGTACTTGCCGGAAAAACTTCAGCGATCAGCGACCGTCTTATAGGCCTTCTTTCTTGCAAAGCACATCTTCGGAGGTCCTACCTGCGTCGAGCGACGACCGGAGGCATGGGAGCGCCAAAGCGCCGGAGCTACCAGCAGGCAAAGGAGGTCTATTTAGTCATTACCCTGTGATTCTTGATGTTGATGTTCTCAAGCAGGCAAAAGTTGGGCGATTAATTGGTACACAATGTGTACAGTTAAATTAGCGCTATAGATTGGACAAACACGGTACACTAGAACGATACCAATGCACACTTAGCTTATAGCATTGACATTCAGTATCGCGAAGTTCTCCTCAGAGGGATGAAAAGTTCCTTT
This sequence comes from Varroa jacobsoni, assembly GCF_002532875.2. Classification (NCBI taxonomy): domain Eukaryota; kingdom Metazoa; phylum Arthropoda; class Arachnida; order Mesostigmata; family Varroidae; genus Varroa; species Varroa jacobsoni. Next base: position 110,773 of record NW_019214068.1, on the reverse strand, counting down.
GGGATTCCGGGTTATTTGCCACCATTATACACCAGCGAATATATTCTCTGGTCAATTTTGTCTGCCAAGCGTTTTGAGCTACTGAAATTTAAAAGTCATTTGATGCAGGCTTCACATGAAGGACGAGATAAAGCATTTAGAGATTTAGACAAATGTTCTTTATCTAAGAAATAATGTACAGGTATTAAGGTGTATATTGCTGAACATAGCAAATGGTAAATAGACGGCAGGTGCTCCAGCTAAAACAACTACAGCTCGGTCTAACGATTTCACGCGAACCGTTATTTTCTATTTAGTGTCTTGTTTTTTTAAACAAACTTAATGCTTTTATCAGTGTTTGTGCTACTTTAACATTATAATACAAAAACTAACTAAAGCACCCTGATCTAGCACTTCGAAATGGTCAGTCATTGTGAATTTGTTCGCTATTTGTATGCATAGTTTTGTTAAGCATGGGAAAACTTTATGGGCATTCATGAAAAAAACATAAGCGGTATTAATGCATTCCGGTCGCATCTGGCTCATTTATTTCTACATTAAATATAATAGGCAGCTCGCTAGTAAATATCCAGTTGTTTTCTTATCCCGCCCCCGTCAATTATTTCGCAGTCAACTTTCTTCAAAACTGAACATGTACGCAGAAAGCGTCGACGTTGCTCTCGCATGAAGGGTTAGCAGTAGTATAAATTTTTGGAAGTTACGAGAAGGGCTATTTACTATTGGCAAGGTTATACGGCATCGTAGGATCGCTGTGATCCACTCCAGCTGATGGCCTTCGATCACTAAGCTCGAGCTTCTCGGTGCCCCTAGGGCATCCAAGGCGAGTAGGCTCGTTAAGGATTACCAAGACAAACCAACTGAGGTCGCACTTACGAATGTAGACACAGTCATCAGAGGACCCATTTAAGATCGTATACGTGCGCCTCTAGACTATATATAGTGAAACTAGAGCTTCGAAAAGGTCGAGACATCTCGAGAGCTTCCCCTCTTCGTTTCGTGGCGGGGACACAGATAGGGCAGAGCTGTAGAAGCTAAAAGCCCATTCTGCCGCTGACGATGCTGATGCTGTTGCCTAGACCGGCTTCCCTAAATAGAGGACTATTCAGTCAGTATTTTGATACTATAGGGAAATCTGTTTCCGTGTTGAGGAGACACTTCGCCGGACACACACTGAACTAATCGATATACTAAGTGGCTAAATTTCACAGTTCATGCTCAGTGGGTGAGAGAAAATCGGATTGATCAGTAGCGCGCTTAGGTGACGATGGCGTTTTTCAGATGGTTAACGATTGTCTGTAATTAGTCATGTTACGGTAGCTGAATGGGTCTATTTTTTTGTATTGACTAAACCGAGATGAAAAGAGTTTGATTACGATTTTATAGTAACTGATATGGGCCGTATGAATATGGTTATTTATTTGATTTACCATTGCGCGTTTATATGCTCGATAGAGGTTTACGTCGTAGCAGGCACCATGCCCTCATTGTGAGTTCGGAATCGATGTGAACGCTATCCGGACTTTTCGCTTGATCGCATATCTCCTGCTGTTTTTAAGCAGAACTAGTCACTGGCTTTCACATCAGTTTTGCGCATACATCCAAAGTAATAAGTGCAATTAAGCCAACTATGGCATCGAATATTACAACATGCAATACACTTGACCCATCACGTAGCACGGAATTGACGGTCCCGGTTTGCCCGCGTAGCTAAGGAAAAACGACTAGGGAAAATATTTTGATCCATTCATTTCTATCTGTAACCTAAAACATATGTCTACAGTAGGAAAGGATCCAACACGTAGGAGAAAGTAGGACCATGAAAGAAGGATGGGTAGGGAGAGCATTTAGGCAAGATAGAGAAGTCTGGCACGTTCGTTACAAGTGACCACACCTTATTGCAGCCTGCATGCTGGTAAAGATGGTCGATCCAGATTGGCTGCAGCTTAACCTTAGACTCTAGGTTAACTGTTATTTATGCTTCACATGGGGTTGCAAGCACCGCTTGAGCATGGCTGCCGCGGGGTAGCTGCTTAGAGCGTCACAGGACGAAGGAAAAGGGACAATGTTTGATTGCATGGATTTGTTTCATTTCGGAGCTAAACGGCCAGCCGATTGAGCTGCCGACTACCTAAACCGAGGCCTGAACAGAACAAGCGGATCTGGACGCCTCAGGAAAAAGGAATGTTAAGCGGAAACTTTTAGTAAACGTTCAACTTAATAGCCTGGCTAGCATGGTAAAGTTAGGTGGCTACCCACGCGACACGCCAACACATACATTGGTATTACGATATGTAGTCGAAAAGCTAGGTAGATACAGAGTAGACTAAAAATCTCTTGAGAGGCTCACTTGACAGATGAACACTTCCCGCTACATAAATCGGCCCGAAAATTCGCTTTTTTTTTTTTTTTTTTTTTATAGAAATACACCCTGCTGTCTTTAGCAAACATCAAGTAAAGATGTTCCAACTATCGAACTATGAATTAATTAACATTATGCAAAAATATTTTATTTTACAATGTATCAAAAACAGAAGGGAAATCACAATACTACTATAGTCAGGTATAGTACTACGATAGGTTCTGATCGTTTTATGCTTCAAAAGAACCGGTTGCCTAGAGTTTTTTTAGGTTACCGAACTGTTATGGCTAGGTCAGCGTCAAAAAATACATTTTTGTCGTTATTCCAAACGTGATATACACAACAAATTTAGATGGTGTTTAAAAAAAAAAACTAAATATGAGGGGATTTTAAGTTCCAGAACCTTTAATCGAAACGGACCTGCTTACCGAATCAGATATGTTACTTATCCTGCTAAATGACAGTTGGAGTACTGAGCCTGCTACATTATATATATCTATATATAAAACGAGGTCAGTTCGGATCAAGGCACCGCTTTGAGAGATGAAGCCTTCAAGCTGGTTTCCACTTTCTTACTCATTTATAATTCTACAAAATAATAACACGGGCGGTAGCAGCACTCGCAGGGAACGGTCATAGAAGAAGATGAGCCAACAGAGCTACACTAAATCAATGAATAAAGGTGTTAATGATTCGAGCACCCTCAAAAGCATTAAATAGCATTTCTTGTCAATACGATTTTTTAATGTAGGATCTTACCGACTGCATTTAATGACCATTTCCTGTTTAGCGTAGATCTGACAAATCAAATTGAAGTATCAGCTGTAGCACGCCATATTTATATGTCTAGCCAAACTATGCGTTAGAAGTCGCTATCGTTGCCGTTGTAGATATTGCTTTTTTTTTTTTACTTGCATATTAAAAACAGTGGCAACAACATTTAAAATAACGATATAAATAATAATATTGGGTTACCGGAAAGCACTAACTGCTTTCTTTTTTTAACTTAAAGGGCATATCTCAGATCATATGGGTCTTGTCAGGCCGATGTTGATGAGGTTTGAGAGCTAAGATTCGAGTGCAGTAGGCTTTATTCAGATTTAAGATAGAAGAACTCGAAAATGAGTGAAATTTCCTCAAAAAATCTCTATGTTTCTATTATTCTTTTACAATGAAAGCACAAATGCTGCTCAGAATCATCTGTTTACGATCGAAGTGTGTTGTCGTGAAGAACGACCCCAGGATGATTCTGTCACTATAGTTCTAAATATGTTAACATGGAAAACATCGACCAGTCACAAAGGAAACACGCGAATAGTGACGTTATTAAGCCTACTTCACTGAAGAGTTATACATGATCTGAAAAATGCTGTTTCTAAAGAAGCTTCATATTCAGATATCGCATAAATTCAAAAAAAGATAATTTATCCAATCATGCTTCCATTTGCGAAACAGATGTACAATGAACATGATCGAGCCATCTCTGACACAGTTCATTGATTGACAGATGATGAAAAGTGGGTCACATACAACAACAATGTGCAAAGGGGTCCGATATGTGTGGCAAGCTTCAGACTGACGCCGAGCAAGGTCATGTGCTGCTCGGTGGGGTTCGAAGGGAATCATGCATTATAAACTGCGGCCGCCTGATTGACTCGAACCTCTATTTATTTTCATTTAAAAAGAGTCTGTATTTTTTTACGTCCCAACAATAAAGTTGTTCGGTATATTCACGCACAGTCTTCCGGTGTAAAATATCTCTTCGTATTTTTCAATACGGGCAACACTATGCGTTACATAAAATGAAATCTTATCACTCGTGTACAGTCTGGCGGCATTTTTTTTTACGCCTCATCGCATCATTGGTCCTCAGCAGGAGCACATCGAATTAACGCAGATGCTTCTGTTAGAAAGTCGGCAAGGTTACTGAAGAAGCGGCTGGAATAGCAGCAGTGCATAGCAGTAACAAAGTGTATGCCATTGCGTCAGGAGAATGATTGCAACATCGACATAGGATATAGCCGACCGAGTGTACCTCGTATGCTTGTGTCTACAGTAGGGTTACCACTAATGTATTATTTCGTAGTGAAACAGGGGCTGTGGTAAGTCTTGCATGTCCCCAGAACCGCCCGGTGACCTATGGAAACCTTCGAAGGGGAGAAATTTGCCCGGGAAGGCACCATACAGATATGGGTGAGTAAGAGTTTAGTTACACTGGTCACTCCGCACTGTGCGATGGCACTGTTATTAAACCAGCAATGACATAGCGCATTATTAAGAGCTGGTGACGGCTCAGCAATAAAGACGGTCAGGGGGAACTTCGGGATATGTCCCCCTTCAACGACCGACCATCATTAACATATCCGCTACGATGGTGCTCGCTGTTGTTGTGGTAGCTGTAGTGAATGTGCTGTTCGCTATGGACGGAAAGACGCAGTCGTCGCCGGCTGGAGGATGGCGCTGGAGGACTGAACGGCAGCATAGGCAGCAAAGCAACATATAGAGGTGTGCCTAACGCTAGAAACGTTTTAGTGGCCAAGCGCAAAAACGCGTCAGGCGATGTTTGCGAAACACCCACTCGTTACTGTTGTTGTAGCTGCTCTCTGTCTGTCGTTCCGTCGATGTTAGGCCTCTGGGCGGGCTTCAGTGAGGGGCGCGATGCAGTACGAATATTCGAAGGAACGAGTAGTCGTAGCTCACTATGCCTGCTCAAACGAGCTTTGCAAAACCAGGGGTTTGGTGCTACTAACATGACAATGCAATGCCCTATTTTCTTTATATGTTGGTCGTTGCGGCTATTTGAAAAAAGCTGAAAAAGCTAGGAGGGTTTACAGAGTATTCAGGACAAAGCGAAGGAAAAAAAGGATCTCCGTTGGTGGGATAAGTGGCTTAAGAGAAACTTCGGAGAGGATCGAGACGCTCGAGAGACGTTGGGCGGGAAGCTAATAAACTGCGTCGCTACAGCCACAGCATCAATCCCCCGACGAGGGGCAAACGCAGAGAGAAAGTTTTTGGCCCTCCCTCTCTTTTTCTTTCCATGCTTTCCGTTTAAAGACTGGAAGGGGACAAACCAATTCAATAGGCTTTCCCGTTTTGGAGCATTTCGTCACGTATATATGTTTAACTGCTGCCCTTCTCTAGCCTTGATCACTAGTGAAAAAATTATTCCACTAAACGATCTTCTCATTCGCGAAAATGGGGGCGTCGGTGCAGACGGCTCGCGTCCACTTACACAAGGAGAAAAGTTCGTGTGCGAGAAACAGCCAGGCATCAACCAACTACATCCGGGTCTTCTTCCTTTTCATTACAAACCATTACTCAGGAGAACCCACTACGTCTACAGTTAAAGGAAGAGTGGACCGAATACAGAAATCACCTAGGATATATGTGTGCAACTCCAAAAAGCCTTTGTGAATTCATGTATGTTGAGGCGATATGGGGTAAAGCCCGGCGAGGGGGACTCTCAAAAACTGTTCGTACTAGGAAAACTCTTCCTTACCGCTGCGACAATGATGTATGTCTGCCTGTTCTGGTTCGCATTGCGTGTTCTCAATCCTTATTATGAACCTAGGTGTACAACACGTTCATGTGTATAGTACCACATGCTCATTTACATGTGTTTACTTCTAATGTAGCGGAATTGTGTGTATATGTTGTGACGGACGTGCTCCTCTTAGAAGCTGCTCAGGGATACTAGATCGTTCAAACGTAGCAGAACAGATATATCATGAAAATTTTGGGTTGTATTATGCACGAAAAAGAAAATTTAGAGGGTTACATCAAGCTTGGGTAAGTAGATGGACACGGTCTTGATCAGCGGTGTCTAGGCGATATTTGTTGATAATCGCATTTACTACACCCACATATTATTAGGTTATTTAAAGAGCTATTATATCTGGGCCTAATTTGTCCTTCGTGCAAGAGTTACCTAATCCAACATCTTAAGGCTTGATTGGCACACTTAACACCCCTCAGGGAAATGTCATGCGATAATCGGCGTCCTTTTTACCTTTGCCGCGGACTCTACGATCGATAGAAAATAAATCGATTCAAATTCTAATTTGTCTGTTGTCCGGAACAACCGCCCCTAACTACTACCTCCTTACGCAGCCGATCGTATGTGGCATACGAAACCCCAATTTTGTGGTTAGATCGAATACTCCTCAGCAGATTTCCGTCACATGCCGAAAGTCCATCACCCAGGAGGGGCGTAGCAATGAAAAGACTATCAAGTACGTAGACGAATGCAGGCTCAAGTGACTGCGGAACCTTGCATGAGATTGCTTGTAGCAATGAGCCAAATATCGAAGACGTGATACGTTGCGTCTGTTTCTTGTTAGCAGTCGACAGGAGCTGAGACCGAATTCAGAATTATCTCTCCATTGCTTGCCGCGCAGTCTCGAATGGCAGTATAGAATGAACCACGTGATGCCTTTACCCCTCAGAGCGCAATGACTCTGGGAAGTAGAAGTGACGCTGGGATTTAGCAATGCAACCACATGAAAAAGTATGCTAGACCACGAAACACAGTTCTTGACAGACAATGTTCTTCCCACGCCACAAAAGTCACATGGACAACGCTGCTGTTTTAGAAGTTTTCGAGAACGGATGGCTGGCTCCGTGTGCACGCTGGCGTTTGTCCTCTATCGTAGTACGTACCAAGGGCGTTATAAAGAAATATTTTCGTGCAGATGATTCGTTGGATGCCCTTTTGTTTGCAACAATTAGGCAGTCGCTTGTCAAACTTGAGCTTGCTTCCTCTCACGGCCAGGGTGATGTCTCAAATATTTGAGCTATCTGGGAAGAGAGGAAATTTTAAGAAGTTTACTATGAGTATTGCTATTCGAACACACGTGGCACGTATATGTCTAAGGTTTTCGATATAACTGGCACAAAACTCGGGGACACGCGTAATTTCCTTAATCTAGTGACGGACTTGTTGTGTATATATGAAGGGCTATCCATTGTAAGCAGCTTTTAATTGATTATTGCATCGAAGCATTTCTAAGTTAGGCCGCCTTGACCACTTAACCAGTAACGATTAGTTTCAGTCTAAAGGGTTCTGGCTCAGAAATTCTTCGAAGTAAAGAAGATCCCGTCACAGCTAGTCGTTGTCATCTACGACTTCTTCGTCTATACCCAACCGTCGTTACGTCTTATAATAGCCATTATAGATAATTGTTGTTGTTGTTCCGGTATCGGCTAGAAAATGACTGTGTAACGTAATGATTGTACATGCTTGGTATTTCAATAAGCCTAATTTCACCCTATTTTTCTCAGCTTTACTTAGCTAATACAGTTTTAGCTGTTCGGCAATACACCTCCAAACGTAATCGTGCAAAAGGTACGGTATAGCTCTAATCTACATTTCGGGCAAAAATGGTTACTCTGTCTCTAAATAGGTTTGAGAGTCCATAGAATTAGATGCGCAGAGTAATAAACAAAAAGAAGCAAAGTTGAGCTAATTGACATTATGTATTTCGCAAGAGCCAACTGTAACTATATGATATTGTTTCTTCCAGGACAATAGGGTACAGTGCACCACGTTTTAATTGCGTTGCCTATAATAACGGCGTTAGTTCGCTCAATTGTACCGGGTGTTACTCACTCATCCGCAAGCGACCTTGAACGAATCTGCGTAACAGGGTAGAGAACCGTTGGGCAGGCTTTATGCTGGACATGGCGGCTTATCAATATTTTACGACGGGTACATTGGCAAACCGAATATCTTCGAGACGCCAACAGTTGCTGCGCTTCCATATTATAACTTTTAAATAGCCAATCATCGGGTACGCTATACGTTTGTTATGGAAACAAATCTAAGCAAGCACAGTGACGGAGGTCGATCGATCTATTTAACAAGGACTCACTTCCCCCAATGTCCCCGTCTCCCGGCTTGGCCGCAGAGATCTGATATTTTCATACAGGCGTGCAATTTCTGCACGAATCCTGGATGATTCACGAGGAAAGTGTTGCACGAATATTACTGTTTGCTATAGGGATCCATCCGTTTGGTTCACCAATCCACCAAATAGTTCTGCCACGAAATCTCGTACAATATATGTAATCCGTATAGCATTAAAAAAAGCCTTAAAATCACTCCCGCACGAGATGTGCATCTAATCTATATATTACAAGTGTTGCCGTAAATAAGATTGCCATACGTATATTCGAATACTCATATTTGAATATTTTGGGACGTGTTTTTTTTAGTTTTAGCCCATTTTAGGACGTACGGGCTAAGACTCCCGGAGCTCTTTCACTAGTACCCTATGGGACGGGTCTAAGCATGAGACTTACTTAACGATGACATTTAAATAAGGTGCAACTTGATCCGCCTGCACTGCCTGTTTCCCCCGTTGAATCGTAACTCTTCAGTGAACCTCACACTTCAGATCAAAAGCCAAAGCTGTTTCTCCCACACGACCCTTATATAGATACTGTAATATTTATAACCTGTTTTATTGGCAGACATTTTGTGTGTACAGATGTGCCTTTCGACGTGTTCGAATTAAAGTCGACCAGGACATGGCGTTCACGTAGTATATATACGTAAACTGGAAACGCCATACAATTCTCCTGTTCAATTTAATTGTCCAACGTAATAATAACGACGCGAGCAAACGACCACACCGCGGCATTGATCTAGACCAGATTCGCATGTAAGCTGAAATGTTGACCGGCTCGTTCAGACGTCTAAATCTCCCTGGATTCGACACGGAAAACCCTATAGCCTACTAGGCACTACTACTATCATCGCTTATCGTTGGGGTGCTTCAGTGCTGCTGCTACCTGACGCAGCACCACGCTGCACTCTGTCACCTGGTTACCTACTGCTCCGTATCGCTGCCGCTGCTATCGCTATAGCGGCGACACGCATAGTGGTTCTTGGCATGAACACATGTTGTCTACGCGCGTGAACGAATCAGTTGCCATCGGCATCAGGACATCGCCAACGAACAAACGGAGCGACCATTTCTCATACGACAACGGGTGTTTTATGGAAGTCAACAGCGGAAGTGGCTGAAGGCGGCAAAGAGACTGATACGGAGGCAGGTAAAGCAGGGCGGCAAGCCTGCACTGAAGGCCTGGTCCGCTCCATAGAGCTACTGCTATTGCTCGTGTTGCCTAGTTCGCGTGTGTGTTTAGCCTGTATCCAACGCTGCTTGTCGCTGACGACGGGTGTCGTCGACAAGCGCACATAGAGTTCGGAGATACGCGAGTGCAGGCAAAGCTTCGTGAGAAAAAAGCGATCTACAAGGTCTGCCTTCCCAAGCGCCGTTTAAGGCAGGAGTATGAGACGTCAGTGCGCGTTAAGCTGGAGTGAGGTGTCTACACCAGGTGGGTTGTAGATGTGTATCGATGTGTGAACGCGAAAATGCGAGAGAGAAAGGAAGGCAGTACAGAGACTCGCAGCGGATGCCAGTGTTGCGTAGGTACGTAGGTGGTATTTTCCTTTGACGGCTATTTTCTCAAAAGGCCCGCCCCAAAGCGCATTCTCCCTGCTGCCGCTTCGGCTTGTTTCACCTCCTCCTGCCTGAACTCGTAGTATAGTTACACGACAGTGTGTCGAATACAACAGAATACACGAGCAGTAAAGGAAGGTGACATTCTGCACAGAGGTGTCGTCAGCCGTAAAGCGGCGGACCCGAAGGCAAGAAGGCAGGGGGTGGGACATAGACTCCACTGGTTCGTTGTGAGTCCTTCATCTTTTGGTCTTCCTTCGTACTCGTCGTGTTCACTTGGAGACATGCTATTCTCTCCTATATGGCCAGATTTTCGGAAGGAATGACTCCGGTGAATGCGACAACAACACCAATAGCGCTGGCGCGGGACGACGTGGTGACGTTTCCTTATGACGTTATTATTCACCCCTTTACCCCCTTTCCCCAAGCTCTGACTTATGTAGTTATCAAAGGATTTGGCGTTGACTACATTGCACCGGTTTTCTCTCTGTGGGTCCTTTTGCATCTTCTCTTTTTCTCCGTCAGCGAACAAGCTACAGATTCGGACCGTTCGCATGCTGTTTATTGGTGTGACAAGCCGACGTATCTGAGGCCAAAATATGACCCCTTTCTATCATGTTTGGGCTTGGAGATGGTGCCAGCGTCACTATCGACAGTGTCAACCTTCTACAGAGTTGGCTTGAAAGGGACAGAAGCGCACTTTGAAGACCCTGCTGTAACGTCTTCTCTATACTAGCGCATCGCCAATGCATCTGTTGCAGCGGCCGTAAACTGCAGATCTTGTACGCGACTAAAGTCGGAGTTGATACTGTGATGGTTCTATAAGGTCTTTTAAATAAAGATAATGAAATGAGGTGGCAAAGTCACGAAACGAAGTGTAATAACAGGTGAATATTTGATGAGGTGTGTCGAAGACTATGGAGTTGTTTAGTCTGTGGGCTGACAATAGCTAGGCGAAATCGTTCAGTGAAGAGTTAGAATCCTTTTCAGAAATTGTAAGTCTACGTTATTATAAAGGATAGATATATAAAACACATTTTCACGTCTAACCAGCAAGTGACGCTGCTGTGAAAATTTTATTTTGGCCTGAACGGAAATCTAGCGGCGCCTGACACAGGCAGTTTTTTCTAATCTGTGGTCGAATATGTGCTTTGGTCGCATAGTAAAAATAAATACTATATATAATATTATGCATAAATAGTATATATAATATTATGCTTGCTATAACTTACCGAAAAATAACGTACTCCAGGGCCCTAATACCTCAGGAGGCTGTTCGATAAGAAGTCAATTTTTGTCGTGAAATAATAATCTATATCTATGGCAAGGTGCTCTAAGTAATGCTTATCAATTTTTTCTCGACGTTGAGAATAAAGCCTATTGGTACTTGAAGTAACCCGCCAATCATGACGTTAGAGTTGCTTGCTTTAAGTTTGACCGATTTAAAATCATGTTGACGATTTTAGCAGATTGTTATTAAGACCATTGCTGGTAAGACTCAATGCGTTTGCAACACACCGACGGGTTCTCATAGATAACTGTGTACATACAATTCTATCTGATACGGAATAACTGAACCATTTAATTAATTAACCATCATTAATTAAGCACTATTGGTGAAACAAATTGATATTTACAACTGGCGATCAAAAATAAATAGCAGAAAAATTCAGACATGTTGAAGACTGATCGTGTAGTTATGCTGTCAGATTGAGGGTAATTGAGAGATTTGATTCCACCATACATCGCTTGCGTCGTTGGAAGAAGGCTGGCTGTACAGGTCTGTATAAAAACATCTGGAGCATTGTACAGATTAAAGTCGAAATGTCTGTTTCTAAACCAGTAGAAAGAAATAGTTAATTATTATTTATTATTGAAGCTCAGTTATAGAATTGGGTCTTCACCTTTAGTAGGAAGTTTTCCTGATGACATATTTAATAAAACCAACGTGCTAAATAGCTAGCCGTGCAAATATCACATGCGAAAGTTAATCTTTCCCAATTTATGTGATGCTGATTATTGAAATCAATCAAGTATACTCGCTATAATATTTTCTTATACTTTTTACTCTTATTATTAGTATTATAAGCATAGAGGTCAGACGCGATGGGATGATTGGAGACCGCTGAAGATTTCTTTTGGCAGGTCACAGGAAAATTTCGGGCCACATTTATCGCCCTATGTATTTATGTAGTCTGCTAATTCGAATTTAGATTCAGTTCACGGTTTTTTTTTTTATTATATTGTCTTCATGGTACAAATCTCAGAGCAAAAATATTGCTTGATTCATTTGCTGAGATCGATTGTCTGCTCCTTTCTACATCTGATTGACGACTGATACTGTGACTCGCATCAACTCTGCACTATTCAGCCACTGTCAATAGTAGAAGGAACCAACGTCTCGAATGGTCAGTTTGTGAGGGTTTCTATTTTCGCTAAATGGGGTATGTGGAGCTTTTTCGTTCACTTAACTAGCTCACTTCCTTTTTAGCACTCGGCGGCGTTACGTTCTTGCTGTGCCTCTTTATATCTCGCTGCCGTCGCTGTGGGCGTTCAGGCTCTACGGCCAAACAAGTCGTCTTTACTGTTATTATCATCGCTTTTCTATTATCAATTTGACGTGAATTTATTGAATCGCTGCGATGATTACCAGTGGTTCCTGTATGCGATTTGACTGTGTGTAAACACTTCTTCATTAGAAGATCACATGAGCCCCACACTCACGCCTCTGTTTTTTTTTTTGTTGTTTTTGGTATAATTTCAGCAAATCGTTGGATCGGACGACGCAGCAAATGTAGGCCGCGATCTTGATCTCTATTTTCTCGACGATGAGGACTCCATGGATTCCCGCCAGTCACAACAGGTTATCGTACGTTTTCAACTGGAAAAGCATTATGCTCGATTGAATCACTAGTAGTGGTGATGCCCATAGTTGCGACGTTAGAAAATAACCCTTAGGATAATGCAATACATTTTCAAACAGTCAAAAGTTTCGTTTGCTAGGGAGAGCTAATATTTTCTTGGTGAAACTGATAGAATAATTTCGAAAAAATTGCGTTTATAACACGAATTTTCAGGCGACACATCAATAATCATTAAATGCAGGCGTATAGATTAAAACTTACAATTAATAGTTGCAACGAGCAAAAAAGCTATATACGTACATATGATCGCGTAATGTTTACAAATTATTCTCTAACATACACACACGCTCATTTAACGTTGGGAAATTATTGATATTTTCTCTTTAATATTTTTCTCATTTTTAACACATAATTTTTTAAAAATATATTATTAATTTAATATTTTCACTATGTGTGAGCTATAACTGTTACGACTTTATCCAATGGCAACAACGTACAAGATCGAAAGTTAAATCATCTAGACCAGTCTATCTGTATAAGACATAAATATTTCGAATTTACGTTTCCGTCGTGATAGGTAAGCTGGTGTATTCGCTTATTAAACAAAGGAACCTTCAGTGAGATGGAGTCTGTATCCGAAACAACACTAACAAAAGAGATTAAACAAAAACGTTAAAATTGCAACATCTATTTAACAATGTACAATCCAAGAAGAATAAATCTCTACGTTTATAGAGATAAATAGAGTCAACCTCAGGCTATTTATCGACGTCGCTTCTATTTCGAAGTACCACAAAAGTCGCTTGGAAAATCTTTTGGGGGAAAAGAAGGTCGACGATCTTTGCCATACGCGCGTATAATAGAGATTTGTATAGATACGAGTAAATAACTTAGTCATCTAGTGGTCCTAGACGAGATTATTACGAGCTGATTAGATCTCTGACCGAAGTCCTTGGCCGTGCCGTTCCTTTGCTCGTGTCTTAACCAGGTCATATCAGTTTAAATGGCGTGGCTCTTAGTTGGCCTTCGTTGCTCAGCAGCAACCAGGGCAGAAATGGTGGGTGCTAGTTTCCTGCCTGCTCAGTCAAACTGACTCGCAAAGGGGGTTGAGTGTTCATCGATATCCAGAGCTTGTACAGAAAGAAAGCCAGTGCCGAAGAAAAGTGCCTGAGTCAAGCATGGGTATCAAGGCTTTCCACTAGTGGTAGCTCTTTTCCTACTCCGTATCCCTTGTAGGATTTCTAGCACACTAAGATTATACATACTAGCAGAATTACTCGTTAACCATAGCTGTGAAGCGGGGCTCCAGACAGAGGCGTTCCTGTCTATTGCTAGCAATGCTGCTTTTAGCTGGATAAGTAACTCTGACCTTTAGATCTTCTCTTGTGAGAAGAAAGATAGAAACTGGCCTGGCAGCAGTGCCTAAACTCTCCAGGGCGTGCTTTATATAGCACAGCGCTGCAGTAGCGAGCGAGGCAGGGCAAGGTAGGACTCGGGAACTGACCAAGTAACCACCAGGACTGAAGGATTGCACAAGGAGAAGATAAAACCAGTGGAACAAGGAAGGCAGTATTGGAGTTCTAGGACCAATGCACTACCTCGATCTGGCTACTAACTGCTAACGTTTACAGCTTGCTAAGTCCACTGAGTTTACTAAGTCAGGAAAAAACAGAGAAAAAAAAAGCCTTTGCCAGGTAGACAGCGGAACGCCGAACGATACAAGGCCTGTTTGGCCTAGGCTTTTCGGCAGACTGGTCTTCTGCATCATTGCAGTTTAGCTGTGGAAGATAATCACTGATTATTCTCGTTTATTCTCGCTTGCGTGGCCAGCTACCGAACGCGCACGCGGCAGAGTAAAACCCAGACCTCAATAGGTTTTGTAGGCCCACCGGAGAAAAGTTCAGGTCGCTCGTTCTTGATCGGCAACTGTTAGCCCAATTTTGACTTTCGCCTGTGTACGAACGGCGTACAGTATACAGTTCTCGCCATGATACCTCTTTTCTTCCATTGAAGGCTCGATCACTTTGCAAAGACGCGTTGCTAATGCTTGACGTAGATATACACATCTATAGAAAAGAAACGAGTCACTGTTTGCTCATCCGTTCTTTAGCCGTTCGGCAATGCGGTCCTGTATCGCTGGAAAGTAGGCGCAGTGATCCAGATCTAATTAGCAAACCAATTGAATTCAGATGCGCGACGGACGGGCGAATCCACTAAGATAGCCAGCTCGGGGAAATAGCGATATTCGCCAAAAAGGCTTATTGGTAGCGTTAAACCCTTCCCATATAGTAACATGGAAATTTTGTGGATGTATAATATTCGATAGTATGTACAATAACTTTGGCACGTACTTATACGCGCGTGTTGTATGCGCGCTAAGTACCAAAACCTTACATAGTAGGATTAGATCATCAGGTCAATTGTAATATCGTTTAACTTTTAATTTTATAGGGCAGTTATAACGATGGTTCAGTTAGACAGTTGTACATAAGAGAGGCCATTGATATGAAAGAGCTCCTACCTGAAACCTACATACTAATATTTTCGTCGGCAGGCAGCGAAAACGATAATTTTACTGAAGAGCTTCCTGAAATGTCTCTCATCTAATCAGCTCGTTAATAGAGACTTTGATGGACTTGGATTATAGTGACTAGAAACAGAATAACACAAAGCTTAGGAGATCTCTCATGTGCCCTTTTACTTCACATCTCATTTTTATTATGTAAGCGTTGTCTTATTATTGGATGATTTGTTTCAAGGCGTCCCATAACTATCGTTATAATATGATAATTAGAAACCAACGACATATGTTACACGAACATGTAATTCAACCAAAGAAACAAACAGTATATCAACAGAATGTATAGTCTGCTACACACTGGCCCTGTAATAACTTAAGTGACATTTAACGTGAGCCAAAGCGCGGTCAGTATTGACAGTGTTAACACAGCGGTACGTACGTGTCAGTCACCGTGTGCCTTCCGAATACAAATCATCTGCACTAAATGCCTCAATGCGTATTTATTCAAACCCCAATAAATACCCACTTAAGGCCTACACTTAACGTTAACTCGATCGATTCCCAATCCATGATCAAGTATCGGTGTTTAATTAAGTAGACTCAAATAGTCTCAAAGGAAATTTAAAGGATAACTAAAACAATTCTCTGAATGGTTCTCAACTTATGATAGAGGCATTATTCAACTTTACGTGAACTTGACTTTTTTCGTACATAAAGTGGAATAGGAACAGATTTCATTAAGGAGCAGAAATTAGCAAATTGCCTTATCAAACTAAATGCACAGGACAAAGGATTCATATTTCGCAGCATGCAGTCGCTAATGTTGCTAGAAAGTTTAGCCAAAACCTCGCGCTGCCATCGTGTAAAATCGGTAACAGATATAAAAAAAAAAACTGTATTGCTAAATGGGGAGCTGCATGAGTCTCTCTATGAGGACTCTTCGAAGATAAGCTTATCTCGTATAGTGTCTTCCTAAGCAGATTGAAGGACCATCCACTGTATCCGAAGTTACTCTTTACAACTGATTCAAACAAGTTGGATTCATGGGCAGTAGACCTGCCAAAAACCTCGAATGAAACGAGCCCATCTTTGTTAGGCAATATCAAAAATTAAATCATTGAAAACAGTCTGTTTCCCAGAAAAATCTCATTAGGGAATTTTCTGAAAAATCGAGCGTTATGCCTCTAAACGAGTTGACGAACGATTTTCGAAAACTGGCCCATAACCGAAACCCATATTCTAACTGGGAAAAGTTATACTGAAATGGCAAAGGCACTCGAATGATACGTTTCACAGCAGTAGTAGTAGTAGTAAAACAGCAGAAACATGTTGAAGTTACCGAGAGGTTACGCCGGTTCATTGGGAATGACTACGTCCTCATATATGGTATAATGCCTTGTCACAAAGCTTAGCGCACCTCTGCGCTATTCGCTACCAATGACGACCAAGCGTTGCCGTGGCCTGGTAATTCAGCAAACTTCAGTCTCACGAAGGATGTCTAAAATATCACAAAATCACGTGTTTGGAAACAGGATATAGTATATGTTCCTATATTCGTGAAAAAATATCAACGTATGGTAATGGAATCCACTCATAGCTGAGGCAGTGAAAAGCTGTAGACGATGTACCTTAGTTCATTTAATATACCACCCACTGACTATATATATATATATATATATATATATAAGTAGAACAGAAACCACTTGCCAATTTGAGAGTCTTCATTTTACATCTGTAAGCATAACAGGAGACTGTAAAATAAGAAGTAAGGATAAACAAGTTCGGTCAAGGCTTTCAAACTGTAACGATACTTTTCCAAATTTTTAAATTATTTTTGCCCCGCCATATATATTTATTTATATAAATATGTATCACCGGTTTGAGAAACCATGTCTCTGTTCTTTTTGCAGGGTGGCAGTCACCATGTCAGTAAACGCGATGCAACGGCGGGTACTGGCTTCGGAGTTCGAAAGTCCTCATCCAGAAGCGGCGCTGGTGCCGGTAACAGCAGTAAACGGAAGGAGCTAACAATTGCTGAGTCGCTAATGGGCTCTGGCGATTCGGAGGATAGTGAAGAACAGGAGAGTACTGAGCACGGTCGCCATTCGAAGATCTCAGTACCGTCGCAACCTCACTCGAGCGACGATGAAAATGACGAGGACATCGAAGGTTCGGGGGACATGTTCAAGCCGCACAGCAAACCCAAGGCCACAGGCACAACAAAACGACCAGGCCGCGTCAACGGGCCCCCGCCTCTGCGCGAAGACACGGACTCAAGTCATACGGGACAGCTTGGCGGCGGTGGTCACAGCACATCAACGGAAATCCCAACCAGCACCTCTACTTTGTCGTCAACGACGACATGGTCAAGCACCTCGTCAAGCGTTCCAATATCATCGACGCGGCGGCCTCTGATTGCTCCGGCGAGCACTACGTCGATGCCGGAAGACGACGAAGATTCTGAGGACGAAGGTGACTATGAGGGATCTGGCACGAGCGAACTGTCTGCTGGAAAGGCCACGGGACATATTTCCGCTGGAGGTGGCGTGTTCTCTAGCAAAGATAGAAACCGCAAGAAACAGGAGGAGTCAACGGATGACAGCTCCTCGAAGTCCATTGCTGAAGACCCTGAGGAATACTACGACGAAGATGAAAATGAAGACAGCGACCTCGATGAAACAGGTGGGTGATAACATGATGAAGTGATAACAGAAAAATAGAGCGGTGGATATGCTATTTGACGATGCGGTTTCATGTTACTAATGAATATGAAATATACACGTATACATGAAAACTTGTCCCTTTTCCAATATTTTTTTAATACAAATAAAAATAATTATCCTTTATTGCTGTCACTTCGCTAAATAGCTACTATCAATTATTCTTACTGCACTATAATCAACTAGCACTGTTCAACATGTTATGTACCTTTCTCTTCATGTCACGTCATACCAGCGTCCCCTTTCAAGCCTCACTCAGCTGAATTATCTCAATGAATACAGTGGCGATCTCACTAACATGCTTATTCGATTCTTTTCTTGTCTGTACTAGCCTACCTACACGGTAATCCGAACTCGTTAGTTTAAATTATGCTTTCAAACCTAGCCACATCCTCCAAGTGAGCAAAAGCTTAACCTGTGCAGTACTATGGCTTGTAGCTACCAGTGCTTCAATTGTCTGCTTCAACGAAGCTTCGGTCACAACAAATGTTTGTCAAAGGATATAGTGAAGTGCAACCTCCAGCTGTGTAACCGTTCAAAAAACCACAATCTTTCTTCTGTATAGATTGAACCGACAAAGCGCTTCTTATTCACTGCCACGATGCCTATACGGCCTTGCGCGTAATAATAGCCTTGCTGAATCTAACGACATTCGACGTCGACCCCCCCCCCTCCGCCATGAAGCGTAAAACGAGCAAAGTCTCTACGTTGGAGTACATTGGCTTTCTTCGTTTGGGTGGAATGCTGTATGTATCCACGCTCCCTTCGAGTCCAATTCCTTCGATGATTTGGGACGCCTGGGGTAGGGACTCCTTGCTAGGGAAAAAGTTATTCGAGGAATACGCGATAGGGCAGCCAGCAACGGTTCTGATAAAGGGAAAGGGGAGAGGAATAGGATGCCTACCAATTTGTTCAATGGTGCTGCACCTTACTAGTGGTTCAACTTTTCCCCTATGGAGTGCTTGATATAAATTTAGTAGCCCCGAAGGGGCCATTGCTTTCTGAGCGTTAATGCCATTGAACATGGTTTTGTCAGCGGATGCAGCTTGAGCTGTAGATTTGCGTTACCAAGATCCTTCGGCATCAGGTCCAGAATCGGTATTGCTACAAGTCGGGCCGAGGCCCACAGCTACAATGCATGAGCGAATGCAGCCGGCTACTCTAGGATTGTACAGTAACATACACCGATGCGAGCTTCTGACAAGACAAAAATTGCTGGTCACTAAAGGTAGAGGAAATGGAGTCCGAAAAAACCAGCCGAGACCAACATTTTTAAAGCTCAATCCACGAAGAATGGAAGATGGACCGAATCTTTACGAGTAATGCACCACCTATCGAGCGTTGCTTGGTGCGATAAACATCGCTATTCCAAATTTTTTTTTGTTAGCTTTTTTCCTCATTCTTGTAAATCACCCTAAAGCGGCCTGCCAAGTCCCACAGTGATAATGTCTTCTCCTGAGGATCTCTCTTAGGACCGTAGAACCGTGAGGGTAGTCGTTGCCCTCCGTGAACGCAGAAAAACTGGCTCGGGAGTCATAGCTGATGTTCTATTTGTGCTCGCCGTCGTTTTCGTCTTCTTCCTCCGCTGATAGCTAGCCTTCTCCTCGCCCCTGATTTTTTTGATAATGTCTAAGGGATCTAATGAGTTGTCCGAAGTAATAGCTCTGCTCCATCGCTGTCCCTGGCTTTTATAGACCCCTACGGAAGGACCGTATGCTATTCGCATAGCATTCATTTGAACTAAAAGTGAGGACAATGGTAGTAGAAGCGTTACTCGTTCCTTCCGCCAAACGAGATTAAATAAGGAGGTGTTGTTGCTCGCCAAAGAAACGGGTGAAAAGGGACCGAATAGCAATTTTGTGTCTGTGTATATAGGAAAAGAGGCATGCTTGAAAGGAAGGCGAAAGGAAACACTAATAGGGAAACACTCAGACACAGTTACTTAGAAATAATGAACTGGACCATTTGAGCACTAGCATATTCGAATACTATGCATGCAGGCAGGTCTGGGAGTATTAGGTGAATGAGAATTATCAGACTTCCTCAGTTCCCCTGCAGCGGATGCGAGCAGGGCCATGGCTTCGTGGCGGAACATTTCGTGCATTTGTAGGCAAATGAGCTCTGTCGGTAATTACAGAGGAATTTCAGCGTAAATAATTCAGGACTATTGTATAGAGCTATGACTATTCAATCGAGTCGATTTCGCAATATTGGATATTTCGTATAGTATAATGACATGTTTCTTAATGGACCCATCTTAGTCATCGTAGGAATCGTCGTGCAGTAGTTTAACTTATTTTGATGATGAATCGAGTTGACTGAATAAAGAATCTGTTTACTTGGCGTATGCAAAAACAATATAGGAAATTCAACCGCTATGTCTTAAAGGCTTCTTAACTACGGCTTGCGCTGTGTACTGTAAACATATTTCCTTCGAAAATAATTTCACTTACCTGCTTCCTGGCCCAAGGTAAGTTGAATTAAAATAAGTTAAAACAAATACGGTTATTTATCCTAACAATTCTTTCGATAAAGCGGCGACGGTGGTAAATCTTCTTCTTCTGCTTTCCAATATACGTCACTGTTTTCCTGTCGAGTTTGTCTTCCTGTCGTCATAAGTCATGTCCCTCAAAGTTGAAATCCACTAATGTACCAAGCATTTGGTTTTGCTCCATTATTTTGCAAGACCTTAGGACATACTGCGTATACGTAGCGCTTTACTCCTAAGGGCAACTCCTTGGGTGTACCGTCACCCTAGGGATCTTAGGTTTGTCAACACAAACACTTCAGCTTCGTGTAGCCTAAGTGCGAAGAGCCTTATGTTGACAGCTGTCCATCCAAACAAACTAATTAAGAGGGGTCCTCAACCATCCCGACGTTCTTGCCTAACTAACTGAAGACTACGATGCTGCCCCTAATACCTCGTCCATTGGTAGCCTCATAATTCGATAACTCTCCCACTTTTCTGTGGCTTTAAACCGCCACAGCCCGCTTCTTCGTTTCGTCGACATGCTGAGATAGAGGCCGCGCATTATGTTCGTTTCTACGAAGGAAACTCTTTATGTTGGTAGGTTTGCCTCTTATTGGGAAAGTCTGATTGGATCTCAATAGGTCCACCGTGTCCAGCTATAAGGTACTATTAATTCGTGCGAGCCGTTGCCAATAGTATTTAGAGGAAATGGGTTCGTAACCGAAATGACATTTGGCTTTTGCTAAAATGACACGCTAAGGCTACTGCGAATAACTAAAGGCATTTTTGTAACAAGGGCCACCCTGTTCATTCTGCTTGCGGCAGTTAAATAGTTCATTGTGCTACTGATCTATGAAACTACGGTACTTTAGGAAGATAATGAAAACATAAAAGGACTAGATAAAGTTAAAGCTTACCGTTACGTTAGGAAACATTAACAAACGCTTATGTATATGCCAATATTTGTATTATCTAAATTATAAACTCTAACCATACCCAGCCATTTAGAGCATCTCTGTCAATAATTTAATCATATCACCGCGCGGATATCTCTTAACAGATATCTAACACTGTAGAACGAGCTCCTTATCGAGTATCTCAAGCAGTGCATAACATTAAACAAACATTGCACAGATTATACAAACTCAATTATATTTATAAGTTATGCAAACTCTTCAATACATACGCATGGAATTTGTACATAGTGGTCACTTGCCCCCATACTTTCGTTCACTATGGTTATGCGGTCTACTTTACATCTAGAATAACTGTATACTGTCCGATTGTTGTTGTTGTCATTTGTAACTTTTTTCCGGAAGAAATCCTGAGCCTTCCAAAGGGCAGTTCATCACCGACATCTGGCCCATCAAGCACTTCATCGAGTACCATTTTATCAACTATCGCTCCAGCCACAACAACAACGACCACGACAGCAGCTCCTTCAACAACGTCATTTGCGATTCCATCTACAACCATCCCGTCCTCGACTACCGCAAGCTCTGGATCAGTGTTCGGGAGCGCGGGCAATGCTGATCTGGAAAATGACACCGACGACGAAGATGACGGCGAAGACGATGACGAAGACGACGGGGATGATGACGGATCCGATACCGAGGGCGCTGGTGGCGTCCTTCACGGAAGAACGGGCGCAGCCGCTGAAGGTGGCGAGTCGACCGCCCTCGACGAGGATAAGTACCAGAGGGGCAATAAACCTGGGCCATCCGGTCATTTGCCCGACGGTAACGGCGTCGCGAGCAGTGACAATAGTCATGGCTATGATACTGCCCGAAGAAAGGAAACAGATGACGGAAAAAGCGGCAGCAGCGGGCCATCGCGAGGTGGCGGAGGACAAAAATG
The DNA here is from genome assembly GCF_002532875.2 of Varroa jacobsoni. Taxonomy (NCBI): domain Eukaryota; kingdom Metazoa; phylum Arthropoda; class Arachnida; order Mesostigmata; family Varroidae; genus Varroa; species Varroa jacobsoni. Next base: position 88,516 of record NW_019214068.1, on the reverse strand, counting down.
GGATGCAAAAGGCGATGAAAGCCGGGAAAACAGCCAGGAGAACGATATCACACATGACAGTGATGATGATAATAAAATTTCTAGCGGTGAAGTGCTTTTGCGGCATAAGGCGACACAACGGCCGTCCACCCTGCTAGGTCAACCCGGTATACTGGTGGCCGTTATGGGGGGCGCCGTAGTCGGCCTCCTGCTCGCGATCCTGTGTGTGATGTTCGTTGTGTACCGAATGCGCAAGAAGGATGAAGGATCATATCCACTCGGAAAGCGTTAGTATTCTTTATCTTTCTAGTATTATTATCATCATCAGACTATCCTCTTATTAGGTTGGCAATAGGCTGGTAAAGAGAGGTGTACGTGTATAGCTTATCGATACTAAATGTGGAACAAACTTGTATTAATTATACTGAGACGGAACGGAAGTCGGGAAAGATTAAAATAGCGTTTCAAAGCCTGTTAAATTTTTTATTGTTACTGAATTACATACTAACTGCAGTAACCCCAACAATCGATATATAAAAGACTGGTAAAATTTGATTAGTATTCAAGAATTATCCAAGATACCTGTTTCCTAGTGAGCCGGAATAGGGTCATCAGCATTACCTTTCTGTTTTAACATCTATTTTCATCGTTTTTTTCAATCATTCTCATGCACATTATAGGCAACCATGATGATCACTTCAGCACTCATCGGAGGAACTACATGAGGCCCTCAGCCAATAAGGAGTTCTACGCCTGATTGAGCTGTGGTTGAGCGCCAATAGCAGCCTTCAGCATTTCTTCCCCAAATAGAGAAAAAAAAAAGAGAATTTCAAGCGCAACCGCAAAACATTCGTGCACCCGCGTATCAACATGTACATCATCACCTGCCGTCTCCAATGCCTATGTACACATATATATATATATATACACATGGATATGCCGAATCACAGCACTCGCGTGTACGACCATGAATCACCTATCCACTGCTTGCCGGGTAGTCCACTTCTTCGTTTTATAGCAGTTACAACATATGGCACAATCAGGTGTGACCTTGAGGTAACCCCAAAGGGCATTCATAAAATATATAAAGCTCACTGATAGAGAAACCATAGGCGTAATCCGGTCACTGCGCGAACAGGCCTGCGGCCCAAAAATGAGTTGATAATTTCACTGTCATCGAACTGAACATAGAACGACAAAAGTAGACAGGAACAAAAAGGAAAAAAACACGCGGAACCTGTAAATATGAGAGGACTTCTTTGACCCACTGGGAGCTGCCGTTATGCCATAAAAGATCTAGACCTGACATTGTCATACCTCTTGTAAAAGTCAAATCTTTCGATTCCGGTCGAAGTTTATTTCTGCCGCAGCATGAAGACAAAAGATCTCCGTGAAGAACAATAAACCATCATGGTACCATCATGCAACTTCCAGGATATCTACCACAAGCTTCGATTTGATACGGCTTCATAAACGCATCAAAAAAAGCTAGCACAAAGACAAAGAAGATGAAAAATTATGTACCGTCGAAGTGAAACCAAAAAGAAGAAATATGAAAAAAGCTCTTAATGAGATGGAAATTCGGGGCCTCACGAGCAAATGTCTAGATGACCCCGATTTGTTGCTGTCACTGTTGGCTGCGACATAGAACCCAGCTATTAACAGACAGATGCATAGCAAAGTATAAACGCATGCTCGTGCTAAGTAAAAATATAGAAAAAAAAATGTAATATAATTATATGAAAATTATAGCAAAATAGGGCAGACGCTACTCAGTGATTACGCTTGAATTCTACTCTTGCAGATAGTCGGAATTATCCATTCTGGCCAGTTACGAAGTGAGTGCGATGATAAGTCGCTTACCATAAGCAACTCTACAATATCGACTCTGTAAACGATTTTAAGTTGTACGTAACCGGAGCCGAGCCCTTACATGGTAACTTATTGGAGTCGTATGGTGGCAATTTACGGGTTATTTGGTAGACATGCAGGTTGATTGAGAGGCCGGGAAATAAAAGTTAAGTCACTAATTTTAACATGAGCTCCCTCATTGATTAAATTCGAGTTGGCCCCTCTACCGTTACGGCTGTTGGTTCACTTCGATTCTTTTTCCTTTGATTCGTTCTTGTTACTGCAGTGTCGTATCACATATAAAGTATTTAACATTCACGTAGCCACTATCCGAGATAATCGGCGCATGACAGGCGCTGGTTGGAATTGAAATCAATGCATATCATAAAAGCTGCAGACATTTTATTATAACAATTTAGAAAAAAAAAAAACAATAATTTTAAGCATCAATGATCTATTATCGCGTCCCACCTATATAGCAATGTTGGTGATCAAAAAAAGAACCGCTCCTCTAATTAAAACCTACTTTCGGAAGTGATATTTCCTAGCATATGAGCTTCTCTTCTAAACAACCCGCCCAAATCCACTAGCCAAGTCAGGCGCAGCCTCTATCCCTGAGACGGCGATAATTATTGTTCGAAACGAAGAACGAAGAAGACGGAACCCCTTAAAAGCGAGTCGAAAGTCCGCAGTCGCAGAGAAGAAGTTATGGTAAGCAAGAACAAGACTGGCGAGCGTGCAATGATTAGCGTGAGAGATAAGTTAGTCTTGCCAACGTCACATGTATAGTTTGTGAGAAGATCAATCAGGGATGGGCGTACAGGTAGGCATCACAGATAACGGTAAGCGTCGTATCATCACCAGTCCATAATGATACATAAATGAAATTTCAAAACAAGTTACAGTTCTTAATACTCGTTTCTATAACATTGTCAAATTACTAGTGCACCAGTTTCCTTGCCTCTTCCAGCCGTTTCCTTTACCCTGACTAGCCCTAGCCCAACAGTACCGCACGGATATCTCTGTACACTTAGGTGTATTAATAACGCGAGCAATGGGAGATACTTAAATAGGCGCCTATGCCTGTTTCCGGATTTCTTGTACGAGCGTCAAACTGACAAATATGTCCTGTTAGGGGTGCCGGTATAGGAGCAAATTAGCGGAGGACGAGAACCTCGGTAGAGCGTGACCAGGGTATGGAATGACAATATTCGGTTGTAAATGAAAGGAAGTGGAATATGTAATGCTGATGGTGCGCCGAACCGTAACTTTTAATACAAATTATAATGGAGTGGTATATACGATAACTATGATTGAGATGAAAGATTTCCAAGGCGTTTAGTAATCCAGGTTGTCGGTTGGCGTTGACTGATATTGTGTTCACTATCTTCTCTCGAACAGAAAGGATTGCAAACAAAGGATTCCACTCCTGATTAGTGATGAGTGTCGATAATCTCATCCGATCTAATCTAGAGACGAAACCGTAAGACAGCCAGCACAATAAGAACGATAAATTAATAATATTTTACTGGAATGAGGAGTTTTTCCTCGTTGACCGTATGCGTGACCGACACATTATATATATATATATAGCAGAATAGTAGAGATACACTGAAGGGAAAAAAGCAACCGGGTGGCAAAATTGGTGGCAAATGCAGTCTGATGCAGAATGATGATAACAACAACAGTAATGCTGATGATGAACATGAAAAATGTGGTAAATCCATCATTTTTAAAGGAACGGATACAACCACGTGTAGCATATCAAAAGTGACGAAACAACTGAAACCCCATATATATATGTATGATGACACTATGTATGAAGGGGAATAATAACGTATATATATATATATTATTAGTATAAGACACAAGTAAATGAATAGAAATATGTATACATGAACATATAAAATGAAATGAAGAGTTGAAGAGTAGGCCATGCGAGCGAAGGACAGGACTGATACAGACGACGAAGTAATGTATTTGACACAGGAAATCCAGACGATCACGATGCTTGATAGTTTCAGTTACTAAACGGATGGGCATAAAATAAGAGCGAAAGGAAACTGGGCTACAAGTAGCTCAGTAACAGAAGAACCACGAGACACAATCAAAGCCAGTGTAGTGGAAAAGGCTCCTCTAATATAAGGAGAATATATATATATATATATTAAAACCAGAGAACTTCAACATTAACACATACGGAAAAACATGCGGTGTGAGAAAATACTTTAACATTAATAATACTCGACTCGAATTGGCCTTAGTTGTTTGGACGTCATAAGCTGTCGAAAACTGAATGACCTGAAGCCTGAATCGGCGGGAGTGCATATTTTCGTGTCGTAAGCTCCACTATTTATTTATCGACGTTTCACGGGCGCCCTATCTCAAAATCCTTAAATAGCATCAGGAGACGAGCTTGAGAAGCGCTCAGTAATGAAAAAATGGTGGTGTATTTTCCAACCGTAACTTCGTTCTACCGCCCAAATTTGCAATAGATATCGATAATGATGACGAATATCTACCTACACACGATAATATCAATCGACCGATAAGAAGTTTTCGAAAGGAACTGAGCCTCACAACTGTGAAGACATGAACCGCCACAACGGCGGTATTCGAATAAGATCAATCGACGCTCTCGATAATCCGAATAGGCGGAACAGGACCGGAATTAGACCCATCTTTTTGTTGGTGATAGTATTATTACATGATGACGTCAAACATTTGACAACTAGTTCAAGCTAGGTTTCTGTGTTAGTAACTTTTGCTAGTAGTAATAAACAAACGTAATCATACAACTGCGATAACACCGGTAGAAGGAATACATTATTTTTTTTTAACGTTGTTGTCACACTTCGGAAATGCTCAGCGTTCGGTCGTTACGGCCAACCTGTTACATGTTGGATTTCTGCCGTACTAAGAGCATATCAGATTATAATTGTTCGTAACGATTTATGCCTAGAGCCGTCAGCTTATAAATGTGAACTAGAACATGGAAAATGTGCAGACCTATTCTGCAAATGCAGAATAAAATAAATATACTTACAAAGTATGTTTAACGTAGACGCCATCATACTGAGCGATGCACGCTAGAAATACCACTGCCGTTCGGTCATAAGATAAATTTTAAACACGCACACACACATAAACACGCACGCACACACACACAGGCACATATAAACACGTATGCTACGCTAATCTAGGTCGTTGTCGTTTGATCTGTCCAAATTTTATTCCCAGGCAGGTCATGAAACCGCTTCAGGTGTTTCGATTTGTCGTGTAAACGCTCTGTATATATAAACAAATCATAATACTGCTAATACTATTGACTGAATAATGCTGACGACGCCGTCAATATATTAGAACAGGATATGTTCGTGTGGGATGATTGGACAATAATACTTTAACTAAAAAACTTATCAAATGGCAAATACAGGGAGCAAAAGCATCGCTTGGAAGTTAGTACACAAAAGGTACGAGAGGAAAAGTCAGCTTCAATAAGACACACACAACTATGACAAATAGCAACCCGGAACATAATAATTAACTATATATATATATATACATATATATACCATAGGTGCATAGACCGAAACACTGCACTAGTAACACCGCTACGGGCACCGCTACTCAATAATGAAATATCTCTTTCCTAGTGTTTATAATCGTGGCAACAGAAGACTCACCGCTGGCATTCGAATTTCCGCCGTGATACGGTCTGCATATACCCATATAATTAAAACAAACACACACGAGCCTTAAAACTCTAGAGGATTTGACAAATATTGATGTCACTTTGTAATCGAAGCCCGATCTCTAAGCGAACTAATGATTTTTATTTGACCGGGAATCGTCACAGCGAACGAGATAAAAGTGTTTATATTGAAGACACACATAAGCAGCTTACCATAGCACTGCGAAATAGAACCGTTGTTTAGGGGGCCCCCAATAACTGTACGTTTAGGTAACTGTAATAACTTAACATATAATTGTTATAGTGTTTCGTTGTCGCAGTAAAGTGCTACCTATATGTGTATATATATATATATATATATATATATATATAAAGACAAACATTATAACTATCATTATTATTACGATCTCGAAATACAGGTACATAAGATGAACGAAACAATAACTGATGATGAGTCTAACTATATATAAGTACATATATTACCTAGAGCACACTTGAACATGAGTGTATAATACCTGGACATAAGGGCGCTCTGGCACACGTTATCCAGATTAACAAAATGAGACCATAAGGAGAAGTCAATGCACTGCAGAAGACGCAGTTTTATCGTCCGAATTATATTGGTCATCTGCTAAAAGTTCTGAAAAATCAAAGCAAAATCGGCCCATATTAATACAGTACTCTGTACTGTCGACGACATGACACTTAAATATATATATATATATATAGGTAATAATTAATTATAATCCGATTATAACCCTAGACACGATAAGGAACAGCACTTCTATAAGCCGATGGCACATTTGTTGTCTTTTGATCTGATCGTCTAAGGATTACGCTGACGATTATAAAATGATGACAAGAATACTAATTGTAATAATAAATATATATGTATGTAATAGAGAAACAATAAAATGGGATGAATAATTAAGTATTGATGATTGAAGCCTGCTTGTAATAATAAGGCTTGGTCAGGTGTGAAGAACTGATACCGACATTATCAACAAGGGAATTCATGACAATTGCAGAAATAATTATTAGTAATAATAATATTATATTTACTATTATTATTATTATTATTATTACTGTATTATATATACATCCATATATAACACAAACGATGATGAAAAGATATCAGCAATCTGAAGATGCGGGGTTGATTTAAGCTTATTCGAATCGCTATCGACAGACGACGTAAATAAAAGCTAAATGAATAAAACATTGTGAGAATTGCGGGGAAAGTAAAATCAACGAAATTGAGTTAAGACTGGCCCATGACGACAGTACGATTATAAACGAGAGTAGTATGAAGAGGCGCTTGAGTTTCCCCCGGTGACGCGGGGGAAGGGCACGTACGGTAGTCCCGCGTTATATCACACACATGTACCACATGATACACATGTATCAAGAAGGCCGTGGGCTAAAAATTTTAAAGAAGTGTTCAGAGAACAAGATGATGGTGGTGAAGTTGAGTTGATGACCGGTGATGATCGAAGAACAGATAATTGTAACAATGGAGACGATGATTACAATGGGATGGCAAGCGTTATTTTTCTAATGTTTTGTGCCATTACGGTGACAAAAATAACAGTAATAATTATAACAATAATGAGAGAAGAAGTAACGAAGTGGATAAACACAAAATGGTGATGATGATGATGATATGGCGGAATAAATGAAAATCGAGGCGATGAAAATGACGAGCACAGCGACGATGCACGAGGTAAAGATCATACGAATCATATTCAACCGAAAAAGCTTGCTTGACAAGTGGTTCAAGGGAAAGTCTCAAAAACTTATTGATTTTGGGTTACTCAATCCATTTATATTTTTTCTCTTTTTTTTTTTTTTATTATTGAAAAAAAACATTCTACTTTAAGTTAACTTGCGGTTACTAACATGAATAGATAAACGGCTTGAAAAGTGTAAAACTTTTTAAAGTCTAAGCATACTAGATCTTTTTTTAATTAAAAATTGATCTATTATTCTTATACTAAATGCATCTCTAATTAGACGTGTATAAACGGAATGAAACTACTAATAAGGCTGTTTCCCGAAAGAAGACAGTAAAAAGTGTTACAATTATTATACAGAAACATAGCAGCTGAAAGGAACGAATTAAGTCCAAGAAATTGGCACCAATCGATTTATGGCTGAATTGCTATCCAGCAGCTTCGATGACAGCTGGTCCATATTAACCGGTTATACATAGACCTGGATAATTTTATATATATATATATATATATATATATATATATATATATATATATATAGAACGTAAAAAAACGCCTGATAAAAGCAATTCATAGTAACCACGATAAGATAACAAAAGAACGTTGAAGAAGATGGCTGTAAACGCAGATGATGACGACGACGATGATGATGATGATGATAATAATAATAATAATAATAAAAATAACATGTTTTCTCGTAATAAAAAATAAGTAAAAAGCGTTTTCAGTAAGCAAGGAGAATCTACGATCAGTTTACAATATATTCTCAAAATTTTTCTCTGTCAATTTCCACTAATTTGAAACAATGAAGCAGTAATTTATAGAAAGTTTGCTCGATTTCACAAAGGACATGACATATTAAATTCAAGTAAGGATTACCGAACAATCGACACATCCGCTGAATTGTGTTTTTGTTACCGAAATACGTGTTCTCTCTGGATAACGTTTCAGAGAATACTGCGACGCGGCACGACCAGTTCGAAATGCCTGGAAAATCGATGGAAAATCGGTGGAAATCGATGACAGTAATCTTCGGAACTACTACGAAAATAACGACAAGCTTCCAGCATCAAAGTTCGAACAAAATTTTCGTGCACATCAAGAAAAAATTAGTGAAAAAGATATTGTGCAGTGTAGCTGCGAGGAAGCACAATTGGGTCATGCTTATGGGACGATCTATACCTGCGTCAGATATAACTATTCTCTACAATTTCTTTCTGCTCCGGAAATCTCGAGCAATGAACGCTATTCATTAACCTGTAACCACGAAATGTACAGTGTAAAGTTTTGTATCCGGTATTGGCTCATATTGGTGGCTTTCTGGTGAACACACCACGTGGCCATTGTCCGGTTTCGAACCTAAACATTTTTAGATGTCCCTAGGCTTATCAATTAAGGACTAAACGTCTACACAGTCACGCGAAACTGATGACCACCCTTATGCCATCTAGTTGTTTCATCGATAATGATCAGGTCAAGATCATTGAACATGGCGTAACTTCGCCAGAGCTTTGTACGTCCTAGGTCGCTTGTAGATATACGACGCCGTCCGCCTGCATGTGTTAGACGCCTTACATGCTTTTGAATGGCCTTTCGACATGTGAGGCAAGTCATCATTGTAGCAACTTAGGCCATAATGGTTACGATGTGCATAGAACCTGTGGTTCTAGCCGATCGATCCGATTGAATAAGCCACTTTACATTGCCAGACATCAAAAGAAATTCGGCGTGGTATGCTAATGATACTTTCGAAACCCTCATTGCAAGTAAAGATGCAGAAGTCAACTATATGTACATGTATACAAATCTGTTGAGTCAAAATCAGGCTCGATTCATTGGTGATTTGCTGGACGTATCGGGACAGAACTTGAGGCAGATTTTCTTTTCTTTTTTTCTAGTAGAAATCGGTTCTTATAGCGGCTACAATAGCAATCACTTGCAAGCAATCAGTGAAGTATCCTAATCGAACGAGAATATTCATTATGTCAGGCTTCAACAGGAGCGTGATGTAAGTGCCTAAAGTTTAAAATGAGTTTTGCCCAACATGAAATTTCGAAAATATACAAAAGCGCTATTTTTGAAAAGATAATTTTCATTCAATTCGCTCCGTTGTTCGAGTAGCTTTTTTGCTCAGCAGTTCAAAATGTCGTGAGAAAACGCGGCTTAGTGTAATGTTTGCCATTCAGTGCCAAGGTATTAATCCTGTAAATGTTTTTTTTATTCTGTTGGGCAGCTTTATCACGTTGTGGAAATGTACAACTTTTATAAAGGAGACAAGAAACTCAACGGAGGACATTTTCGTCTGGGAATGCACCTTGCAAATGGTGAGGCGCATGTCGTCCTGAGATCGCTTTTTTGCAGGCCGTACGATTAAACCAAATTTCCTAGTTAAACCATATAATAAATTCCTTTTATTTGCTTATAAGTGCTAAAGTATTGTTATTGATGAATTTCAATGATGAAAATGGCTAAACTAATCGTGAACGAAAAGAAAATATAAGCCTGCTTTAGATATCGTGTTATTATATATTTGTTTTGTTTCATAATTGGTCCATTCTGGTTTTTTTGTTACTTGAAAATACTTAGAAATAATGCGCGGGTGGAACAAAGGATGTTAAAAATGATTTCATCAAGACGAATACGTTTTGGCTATAACAAATAAATTTTTGCAATAGTAGCTCGTGTATTTATCTTTTTTTCTTTTAATACGAATTTTATTTTATATATATTATATATATTTTAGTGGACAGATAATCAGTTACTCTTTTGGCTAGCAGTAGCCTATCTGTATTGAGATTGAAAAGTTGACTGAGTTAAATGGCAACTAATGCATCTTTTGAGCTACGCTTCCCGGTAATAAAAGATAATATGTATATCGTACGTTCAATATAATAATACGCCAGAACGGAGCAATTTAACAGCCGCGTCAATCAGAGTCAGAATCGGTGTGGCTAGTGCTGCGCTGCATGGCTTTAATGCTTTCCTCCGGGTTGGTCCTCGAGTGCCAGGAATATCTAGCAGATACGAGCCCCCTAAGCTCGGAGGGCACTGTATATATAAGAGTTCTGCTGCCCATTCAACCTCGAAGCAACGACTCATATAGAGTCGTTGCTTAGTGCGTTTAGTCTAAAACGTGTGCAATGGATGTCCTTACGATGCGTATGTCTCGCTCAAAATAAAGACTTGCCGGTAGCATTGTCAAAAAGTCCTTTCCCGCAGTAAATGCGCCAAGGAACAACTAGCATTGTCGGAACAACTTTTTTGTCAATATTCTATTAACTAATACTTGATACTCCTGTAGACTACAGATACTTGTCTGTTTTATATTCCAATTAATACTGCACTGCTTAAATCAAACAGGCCAGTGCAGTATTCTCATACTCTTTATCTCATTCGTCAACCAAACGTGCTAACCGAATTCGAACCCGCCTGCATATGAAGATTGGGTTCATGGGCTAAGGAGTTCCATATATTCGAGTTTTCCTAACGTACTTTATCGTGAATGCTAATACGATGGGAAAAGCTGTCCTTTTAAGCGATCGTAAACTTTACTTATTATTATTATGTCGCTCCATGCAGCGGCTGTTGTCTACCAGAAGGCGACAAAAGAACCCTTGTTTGTCACTATAAAAGTCCTTACTCTGGCATTCGCTACGGCCAAAGAACAATCTTGACAAAGCTCGCTAATCTTATTTAGACTTGACCAAAAATTTTCGAAGGAAAATAGTATATTCGATTCTGTAGCATTACGAAAATCATTGAAACGGCTATATACAAATTATTCTTAGGTACGTTAGCAAAAGGACTTGGAACAGCTTTGCTCCAGTGCACTCAGGTACACATTACCATGTTCCGATTTCCGTAGAATGTAAATGCTAGACTAGTTTTCTTTGAATCACCTACTTGCATGAGGAAATAACTAAAAAGAAACGTTGTTGCCAGGCGCTGAAACAGGCTTCGCCATTCTGAGAAGAATCTCGAAGAATATCGATGTCCTGACGGGTCGCTCTTTTTTTGGTCCCGGGTCGCTCTTTTTTTGGTCCCGCGTCGCAAAAACCCTCCACGATCAGAAAACCAGCCAAGTGCGGCCTCTTAGTGTGCCTCGGAGATGCGCAGGACATGCATCTCTTAAACATGTCACTCGTAGTATAGATATTTTTGCCGAAGACGAACGAAATCCGCTTACCATAACGACCATGGCCGGTACACCACGACGGTATAAGAAGCACACTGTCACGTACAGATTAGTGTGATTTCTGACCCAACGAAATGCGTTTACAGCAGAAAAGAAAAGGTCAAATTTTTCCACTGTCTTTGTCGTTCTCCTTTGAGGTGAAGAGGTATAGATCAAGTGTGCATATCGTTTCTTCCGTTCCAGTTGCTATGTAATTTAAGAGTAGCTTTGTTTTTGTGGCGAGCATTGTTGTCCGCCTTCCTAAATTTAGCACAATCTATAATATTGGCTGGTGAAAGACATGGAGTGCAGCTTCTCAGTTTTTCAAATCTATTTATTGAGCAGAGTTTCTTTGTTTTTACTAAGAAAATGACGCAAAATAAATAACAAGAGAAATATTATACAATGTCTGCAATATTGTGTACACTATAAAAGTTTACTGTATAAATATTACGAAATTTTTCGATGTGATGATCGAACAAAAAAACGAAGTTTTTTTGTTAACTTTACTTACCATCCCTGATTACGCTTTCTACCAATATTCGATTTGTACATCTGCTACGTTGATACGACAGAGGACGACAGAAGCAAGCCTTGTTAGGTTCTCGTTGCTTGGGTTTTGATTTTTATAGAACGATGATTTATAGCATTAAAGATCATATGACGGCGTTACAGTATGGTTGAAGCTTATGCAACACGTCAGGGTTCGTGCACGCGAAGGTGCTACGGACGAAATTCAGGAAATTGCTAGGTAAATTAATTTAGCATAAGATGGTTCCCTGTTTTTTTAATGAAGCGTTAAAAACATCTCAAGGTTTCCCTTTCTATGGTGCAAGTAATACATAGCAATTTCCAATAAATCAACAAAATTTTACAGCAATATCATGTTGAAGAACGTCCTGTAAGCTACCTAAATCGCGTTACAGGTGACTGCTTGAATCACGTGTCTGTGATAAGCAAGTCACAATGTTGTGGAAACTACTCTACTTTGGTCAAACCGGTCGTCTGATCGTAATCGTATACATCTTCTCCAAAGACGATTCGGCTGCATTTTAAGAAAATTTGCCGATATCAACTTATTGACAGGACCAGTTTGTCGTCGTCTACACTAATTTTGATACCTAAACGATCTGGATTTCTACGATGTCAATCTACACGCCACGTTGTCGAACACTGATTTTATCGGTCAAGATAGATAGACGATGCCAACAAATTAAGTGATAATGGTGAAAACGGAAACAATGGGTCTGTCGATCTGGTCCTTGTGTTCATGGATTTCGTCCTTACAGAAAGGACACTCGCTAAAAAGTGTACCTACTCATGCTGTGAATGTGCCCAATAATGTCTATCGCTATATTTGTGCTAACGTGTCTCATGGATTCACTCGATAGGTTTACGTACTCGTTTGTGGACACGGTGTGCGCAAAATAAAGAAGGATACATGAATGCATTTAGCCTATGGGATTGGTAATAGTGTTATAAGCTCTAGCGTCCATTATCCAAGTAAAAGGTATATTACTGTACAGGGTAACGTATTTTTTTAAAGCACCACATTCTGCTGACTTAGCTGTTGGTCTTGTCATAATGAAAACGTGTATTAAGCACGAGCAATTAGCCACGAGAACTTGTCGTTGTTCGCTTTCATGCCGATTTACCAATTCTAGTTAATGACAAAAAAGTTGTACTCCATTGCGTTGGAATTTACTAGTTTCATGTGGTGATCGTTGGATCCACAAGACACGAATTCGAACATCTCCGATCTCGTTACGAGTGACCCGCTTTGAACAAAACTGATACGCCTAAACGTCGTTTCATAAACGAACTGTTCCCAAAGTTAGGTATTAAAAGAACCAGACAACTACTAAACTAATACTGAGGTCTTGCCCAACTTAGGACCTTGTTGACTTAGTAGAGCGCCCGTTTCATGTGGTGCCTTCTAAGGACGACGATTTGTAGAAATCGAAGTGAGAGTATTTGTCATAGACCGCCATTGGACGATATCTCAGTAGGTTGCGGGTATAACTGCACGGGTTCGTTGTCGATTCCAACGTTAAGAGAGAGAATTTAAAAGCTATTTTTAAGACCAAGTTCTGGACGAGTCTTCTCTCTCACAATAGAAGAGTTTAATCGTATTACGACTTCTTATTTCGCTTGACCGTAGACTTCGCTGTCGAGGTTTTTGGCAGCCAGAAGGCCCAGTACCGTAGGTTATATGGATGCTTGAAAGCTTTTCCGACCCGACCCGTCCTTCAAATCGAGTATAATAATGCATTAGACTTTATCCAGTCGTATTCTTGATACGTTTTTCGATACATGTATGCGTCACAACAATGGCCAGTTGATTCCATAGGTGCCGCATATACAGGCGTGGTTGAAAATAGTCGTTGGTATTCCCTTAAGAAAAGACTGCGTATTTAAGGCTACGTTTTCAAAACGAAAATCTTCACTGAGATAGCCAACGTAGCCTAGCAGCAACTGTGAGTGGTGACCCGTATCTGTTCCGTAGATGCCATTCTGAAATTCAGCAGGAACAGCTATAGCGAAAGTGAGATCCACAAACTATTACCCTTGAGCGTATGACAAGTCTTACAATTCTGGATGTGGTTAACATTGGTGGAATCGTTGAAAATTTATAACGACGTAGAAATAAAAAGCATTCAAATTATGTGAAAAGACGTGTTTTCAAACGTCATAGTGTTCTTATTTTTATCTAAGGCTTACAAGGAGACAGCGAACCTCGTGTTATTTGCCCACGTTCCAACGACACCTTGATCATTACTCGAATGTGTACGTAACGTATCAAACGGTAGATTTTTGGCAGAATCAAGCCGTTGCAAATACTAATCGATAACCTTGCATGAGCATTTTAAGTTGGTCACGTGTTGACTGAAGTAACCAACCCTTAGTCGCCAACGTCTGTACTGCATCAACATAACATTTCAGCGGTTCCAAATCATTGGCATACGTTTAGAGAGAGATGACAAGAGGTGATTTTTTAAAATCAAACTAAGTTTGCCGGACTTATTTCCATCCCGGATGGTGTTCACTAATGTGAATAACACTTCCCCCTTCTTAAAAAAATTAAAAAAGGTAATGTCACAACTAGTGAAGCTCTAGTCATATTTATACTAATGATACATACGGTTATATTAATGATACATTTAATGCTAAACGTTGGGTAATGTGCATTTTCGGATGAACGCATTGGTTATTGAAGGCGGTTGCATTTAAACAGAGGAAACGGTAAGTTCGCGTTCGTTCCAGTTTCCTCTGTTTCAAGTTTAATTAATTCGCACCGAAGTACTTATCTATCAATTCAAATGATGATAACAAGATTCCGAACAATATATGGAACGCAAAGGTTGCTACGTGTTCAGGAGGTCATTATACCTCAACGTTATGCTTATTGGTATAATATTCCGTATAACTTGTATTACCTTTTTGCTTTACGTTTGCTTATTCTAATGGCGTAATGATCTACAGGCGTAATGATCGAAAAATAGTTTCGCTAAAGTATAGAAAAAATATAGGGCAAGTTTTTTACGTTGATTTAGAACCCCTTGCCTGCTACCGAGTTGTTTCCAGTCTTCCATTAATTTTTACCCTTTCTATAATATGGAAAGTGTCAACTATTTTCTCCAAATGACATCCTTAACTATCAGATCAGACAACGATTTTCGCGTGAACTTGAATTTCGAATTAACAATTGATTAGTCATAATCCGTCAGTGAATGGCTGTGACAAGCGTTATGTAGTCCTGTTTCATCTTAATGTGTGGGTGTCGTTTACGGATATCGGGCCTTACCTTGGGATATTTGCTTCGGCAGTATCGGGGGGCTTTGGTAAAGTTTCCTAGCTGTAGAATATTGGCTTTTTTTCTAGGTAGTTTTGAATGCCACTTTGAGAAGTTGTGAGTTGTTATTGAGAGTCGCACTCTTTTGTGTTGCGTTAAAATTACGCATGTCGTTGAAGATTCATGAGCTTTGAAACTCAGCCGCAATCAGCTAATTTTCCTCTGTATAATGTGACGCTCTTGCCGCTGCCTGTGTTACGGTTAGTATTATTATACGTAAATCATGACAATTATTACAATAGTGGGTGTCGTCGACCTGGGTCTTGCGGCCCAAGACACTGTGCCGAAATTACTCTATATTGTACATATAGTAATACCAGCAATAATAAACAGTACATACTGTACAAATACCAAATAGTGATACCAGATGTACATCCACGGCCTTAAAGAAGTGATCTGAGTAGAATCTCACTTGCTGATCACAGTGGCAATCAGATTAACGTGTCAATCTACCACAAACTCTAAATTGCAGCAGCTAACGAATGGCTAAGAGGTGCGCTAGAATTGTCGAGTTGACAGAAAAAATAGGATACCCCAGATAACTCCTGCCTATTTCTGTACACGTACCAACCAATCGCAGATCAGACACAGTATAAAAAACATATACCTCAGCGTGAGACTCTCAAGTAATCACTAGCAGCGTTAGTTTGCTAGAAGTGTGTTTTGAACAAAACGCTTTTAAGACAGGAAAACCGATCGACCATCGTCCATCTTTGAGAAAGGCTTTATGACTTTATTGATCCACCAGTCTTTTATATATCGAAAATGCGTCTCCTTTTCGTAGTTTTACTCTATAAATAGTAATTCCTCCATCAGATGTTTCTTCGTCTTTTTCTACTATTTATAATAACATTCATTCTTGATAAAAAAAAAATACCTTACCGAGTGTCCTACGTGCTACCGTTCCATATATAACCCCTAGAATCGTTTCGATCTCATTTGTATTCAGAGTAGCTAGTGTAAAATTGCTGCCCACATTAACACGATTTTAATCTGCGCCTAGGTCCGTGATACGTTGCTCGCACCCTAAATGCGAACAAATAATTAGCTGATGCAATTTTTAAGATCATCTCCATTTGTTTTTGGCTTTCTTTGTTTTCTGCTTATAAAGCTCAGGCACAAAGACCGATTTACCACTTCCTACAAGAGCCCTTGGCTGTGCGCTTTGATTTCATGTTATGAAGACCTAGAAAACCAACGAGAAAAAAATGAGAGAAATTCTGCTATCTACGCGTTCATTTTTTACTATATGCACGCATGTCTCAATGCATAGGTAATCTAGGTGAAACAGTGAAACTTTATCGAGACTTTAACACAGAACTTTTCCCATGTTATTGAATCATATTCTGTTAACAACCGCTATCTTCACTTAAACTACAAGGAGCAAACGTGGCTATAGCGTATTTTTCTATAATTTTATAATAGGTACATTACAAAATGATTCTGTAATTCGCAATCTTGCAACGGCATCCAGGAGCAGACTTGTACATATCTCGGCTGTTGGTTAATAAAGGTAAAGTACGTATTACATATAATAATATAGCTTTATGTTAAGCGCACTAGAAATCAAACGCATAGGTGTAGACATGTGCAAGGCATTACCCATTCATAAGAGATTCTAAAACGAAATCACAGATAAGATGGCGCTTCTCGTGGAGGAATCGCGGATCGTAGCCAAGTGTTGTAAGCGTTCGAAGCTGTTTGATTTCATCTTCTTCTATCTTTGATGTTCTTTTATCAAGGCCTTCTCTATCCTTGTCCTCGAGTTTGGTAGAAGATGGTGGATTCTAATGTGTGTAGCAATAACGTAAACGACACCATTAACTGACAATTTAACTTCTTTCAATTACTTGGCAATATTGACTTAACTATCTATGACCAACATCACTACTGCTCCACGATATTTTGTTGTTCCTATACGTATACAGAGAGTAATTAAATGTTTGAGCTGAATTGTAATAAAACATTTTTATCCAAACGAAACCAAATTACTGAAATCATTGGCAAATGTCAGCCCAAATAATAGAAAAACATAATTTATGCCTATTGTGATCCAGGACATGTCATAGATGCCTGCTAAATATATGGACAAGCGAGGCGCTCTAAATAGTTCCTGTCGTGCTGAAAGGGGGCTAGCTGTTTTGAAGTTATACTTAGTTAAAACAGTACTTCTACTCTTATGCTCTATATAGAACTAGAATAGCCGTATTACCGCTGAATTCTTCGCAAGCTTTTCTAGCCTGTTTTAATAACCTCCCAGTTGGTTCCAGACATTCTGGACACTTTTGCTTTCGCTGAATGAAATCGTTGTTTTCTTCCACTCTTCTCTTTCGTTTGGATTCACCTGAGTCCGGCATAGCTGCTGCACCTTTCGCAGCAGTTAGTACCTGCACAACAATCAGCTATATAAGTGACGTGATATTTATCATAACATATAAAATAATAATATTAACATTCATCGTCTACTTCTGCGTGGCTGAAAGCCGCAAGCTTACTAGTTCTTTCGACTTGCCTACCATCCAAGCCACCGCTAGAGGATTTTTCCAATTCTCATAACATCAAGTATGTATGTATACAATTTTATGTTAAATGTACAACGAAATACGTGTTGTATAATACTAGACAAACAAAATGAATAAATAGCACAAAACACTCTAACATACATCTAATTTGAAGGTAGTATGCAATACGATTGAAAAAAGTGCATGTTATGTAAGTAGAGCATGTTATGCGTAGAGATTAGCATGAACATTACTAACTACCGAAATCGCTTTTGGATTTTACAAGAAATTGAAGAAAAAATTATTCAATAAACACGATATTTAAGATCTGCGAACAACGTTTTGTAAGAGGATTATGACCGGAAGTCCCTTCTTGTATATGTAACTAAATTGAGGTCACTGAAAGGAGCTCACCGAGATGTTCATCAATTTACTACGGTACAAGTCGAGTTGTCTTCATGGGAAAATTGACGCGAGCTCACCGAAGGAAAGCGACATCGACGAAAAATGAAATCTAACAGATACGCTTAAAACATGAACACGCTAGATCTTTTCACAAATAGTATCTCACACTTTTTAACATTCCGGGATGATCGTCATAACTACGAAACTATTCTTATTGTGTGTTTAATGTAATAGGTGTATTTTATTGCAGAATTCAAACCACCGATTTTTTACTTCGCAGCCGGGCACTCTGAACTCTAAGTCTCTAACAAATGTAAACAGAAAACCGAAACTACTCGGGGGATAATTAGAAGGGGGCGCCAAAAACTGCACAAAATTAAATTCGAAAAATTACAGATTTCTAGATGTATATTAATCAAAGGTGTATTGCTGAACTGATTGCAAAAAACCTTTACACAAGAATTTTCAATATTTCCTGTCAACGTATGGTTTTTTACCGCGAATAGCATGCGCTTGATTACTTTGCTTTTTGCTTATTATTATATCAGCTCATATATTTGAATTAGATTTTCGATACCGGTTTATTCTGTATCCGTTTCAACACTGATGATTATTATTCTTAGTGATAAAGTAAGATATGTCCTCCTATATATAGTTAAACACGCTTCTACACCACGCTGCACTTCTCAAGCGTGTAGCGGATAGCACATCAGAAATAATCTTACAGAACAGATAGTTACCAGTTTTGGTACACTAGATAGGCTCTGAAGCGCGAACTGGAACTTCAGTTGCGTCCAAATGATGATAGCACACCAAATTAAGTTCTACGAATCTCGAGAATTGCGATACCCACTATACACCACGGCTTGATGGTCCTCCGTAAAACCGTTGGCTTTATTCGGTCATTTTTACTAATGATATTTATTTTATTATTGATATAGTCTCATATTTACTCTATTATTGCGTTCACTATTTCTATGTGAACTATTCCTATATATGCGTTAAATAATCATACAGTGCATCGAACAATTTCCTGGGCAGCTACAAAAGACGTCCAACGAAACAGCCTTTATAATAGGACAGGATAGAAGAAACAACTCCTTGGCGAGTTAATTTTATGAATCTAACGAAACTCACACAGAAAGCTAAAAGATTTGGGAACAGCTTACCTCCGACTCTGTGTTATTCTGTCGTTACCGGCAGGATGTTGTGAGGAAGGTTGGCGTAAAAATATTCTGCACGGATATCTGGATTCAAGTCGCGAAAATGCTGTCACTACCGCCTTTGCCATTTCGATTGAAATCGCTAAGGTGGACTAAACCGACTTGTGATTATCTCTTAACTATCTTTACTAAATACATTAATCACGGCATGACAGCTAACGCGAACACAGCCAGTAAATTTTTCTTTGAGCAACTATAATATTTACTCTGTTGTTCCACAAAAGGTGTACGCATTTTACATGGGCTTATACAGGAGCGCTTTGCTAGACCTTCAAGATGTACACTTTGTACTAAACTATTGTTATAAACAATGAGATCATCATCTATGGCCACCATAGTTAATTAGTCGTTTAACTTTTCAATCTTTGTTTTGAAGTACCAGTTTTTAACGAAATCGACACAACGGTTGGACAAAATAAACAATTGTTTTTCGTTAATCTCAAATTAGTCAATGTTTTTACAGGTGGCGAACTTGTAAACAACATAAGGAATGGTAAACATAAACTTTATTAATTAGTATGATTTTTAGCAAAAATTGGCCAAAGTAATGTTGTTCTTCACTACTGACACCTTGATGATACCGCACTTGATTTTAAGTGATTTAGATATTTTTAAGATAGATTTTAAGTAATTCATTTAGGGTAAAACTAATTGTTTTACAGTGATTGACGAATAATTGCGAACAAATTAATATTTAGGGCTTTTATATTTGAGGGGAATATAATTTGTTGAGCTGGTGAGATTTTGGGCCAAAATGTCGCATCCCTGTTCATCTCTGTTAGTTGGATCTATAAGAACATTATTCAATAAACAAATCATTGATTAGTCCTGTTCAATATGCATTTATTATATAGTTATACACAATGCATTTGTCATGACTGTGCCCGGTCAAGCAGACCCATCTTTAAAATAGTTAATTGTTTTTCTAGTTACGTGTAGATATATTTAATGGCGGACCGATGGTGACGTAACACCATTAAAATACGTGAACTTGTAAGAAATTTTCAGGCAGTCAAATCGACCCTTAAGGGTAAGTTTAGTGTTAATAATGCCACAAACAAATATATTCGCTAGACTGGGGAGTAGCAGCAAAGCTGCCCCTTGCGGAAAAGTATATTAAAGCCCATGCTCCGTAATCTTACAAAGACCATATTTTTAATTGTTCTCCATAAAAATGGCATCCAGTAACGGTGTCAAGAATGGCTTAATCCAGCTTCTGCAACCTAGATGAGACCGTATCGCTAGAAGGATAAGGCGATAGTTCGGAAGGTTCAACACAACAGGCGCTACATCTTTGCACTATCCATAGTATCGAATCGCACGAAATCCTGCAAGAAGTATTCTTATCATCCTACGTACATCGCACTACAACTCCCGACGTGCGCGGTCTACTGCTCGAAAATCTGACTTCTCCTTCTGTAGAAAGCAGCATAAAACGCAGACAGAACAAACTTTGATTACGGCATAATTACTGGGGTCATAGGTTGGTTGACTCGCCGAAATAGGCACGTTGACTCTCTTCTACATCAAGGGATATGCGAATCACTATTGCACTGTTGTCGCAACAAGGAACCAACTTCAACAAAATTGCCCCGAAAAAAAACCAAAGAAATGTATGATCTATGTCTATCTCCCTTTTGCGTATCGTCCAAAGCGCTTGCTGTCCCATCAAATTTTTTCTTTTTATCTGTTTGATGATATCATTGACAGGCAAATATGTTGAACACAACAAGCTTCGCAAGAGGGCCATATTATAACCTAATCCAAAGACTGCCGATAAAGCGTCTGCTCTTTAACATATTTGTCTTCCTCTTAACAGGACACATATTTTCAAAATGATAAAGGGCATTAACTACGCCCACAACAGCGTATATTGCATAGCCATGCCACTATTAACTGTGATACAAGTGACTGGGCTTCTCAACGAGCAAAGAGTGAGTTGAATTACGAGGAAAGACAGTATTGGGTAGTGTATTGTCAAAGCAAAGGTCTACAACTATCAACTTTCTACGCCGTATCCTATCACAGTGGTTACATTAACTCGGCTGTGCTGCTACAGCAGTGACCTTACGCCAGCTCTAACATTAGCTCTAACGAGGCCACCGACGTCAGGGCCATGACCTCTCTAAGGTCTCTTCCATCTATGTTGAAACCCTACTAATGCTAGCGCCTTTGATGTCCTCTCTCGCGGTTCATACACTCTCCCTTTCCACTGAGGATGGCCCGGCCATCAGGCCCGGCTGTCCGAGAAGGAGGGCCAGGAAAGCTGAAGGGGAGCCTGTACGATGGTCTGCAGAAGGGACCTTAACGAAGCAGGGAAGGCAACAGCAACCAGCATTAAACCGCCACCATCAAACTCAACCTGAAAACAATTGCAAGGCAAGCTGCTCTTTTACCTATAGCGGGCGTGTAGCTGGACAGCAAACTTCAGTTACGTATCGGTAACAGTGATGGCGGGTTCGGCGGAAACAGACACGAAACTGCGCAGACAGATTTGTTGGCTAAACTAGCCAAACACACCGGCTGGTCCGGGATCAGGATAATCCCAGTTAAAGGTAGCAAGAGGTAACCAACCAAAGTGTGTCTGTCCAGACTAGCCAGGAAGGCCCCTCGTTTAGAACCGGCGAAAAGCCAGCAGCGACAGGAAGCAAATAACAATGCAACAATAAGCCCGGAAAGACGGCGTACTCGATTATCAACACGGGCGGGCGGACGCGCTGGCTGGGTCACTTTTTTAAGTAAACGGTGAATCTAAAAGTCATCACGACTAGCAACTTGCCAGCAAAAACAATGCAAGTATACAATCACAAGCGATCGAACTCGGAAAAAAATAGGTACGCACTAAAGTCAATGGTGCTTCGTGCAGGCTTGCTGTCACGGCTTACAGTCGACTATATTTGGTCGCCAGTAAAGCAACATTGCGTGGCTTCATAAGCGGCGGTGTAAAAAGGGCCTGTGTTTATCTATCCTGCGGTGAGCGCTTCGAGTACTAGTGACTAGGTACAGTAGGTAACCGTCAGGTTCTGTGCTCCAGGTGAGTCGTTGTTGCAAGTGTCGTAGCCTGGTCGACCTGGTGTCAGTCGTCAAACTGGACGTTTACTGGCGCTGTTGTTTTCACGTGCAGCTCCTTATCGTGCATTCTGTGTAAAGTCCAGAGATAACGACTTTTCAGTAGGAGGTTGCCCGGCCTGGAAAATCGAAGTATTATTTCTATTTGCGTGCAGCGTATTGCGAGCGTTACCGGTGTTACTGACGCCAGCAGTGGCCCGGGCGGTGGGTCGATTAAAGTCCACCTAGTTTCCTCCCAGTGCTTCTACCATTACGAGAGCAGCAGGTAACGTCACGGATCGACTTTGCAGCTAGCATTAGTCGCACCATCGATTATCCACCCACGAAGAAAAATTAGCATGGCCGCTGATATTCGTAAAAAGTCGGTAAAAAGCAATGAAAAGAAAACCAACAAAATGGTTATGTCTGTCTCGGTAGCCAAGATGCGGTGGCGGATGCTGGCCAAAGCGCTACACGAAGGACGTGTCTCAGAAGCCGGTCTCTTTATGGGCTCAGTGCGACGCTTTCATCATTTTGGTCTCCTACAGCTTAGTCGTGTGAGTGAAGATGCCGGTAATCAGGGGACCAGTTTAGATTTTGGTGGTCATGGTCAACAGCAACAACAACATCATTGGCAATCTCACCACAACACACATTCGGGTCCCGACGAAAATGAGCTGGACGCAGCCTGGTTCGTAGCTAAATGCCTCAAAGAGCCGCAGTTCTCGCTTCGCGTACGGTTCCTTCCATCGCAAGTGTCAATCAATGAACTGCGCGGCTACAACAATACAGGAAATGTGTGTCTTTGGCCTTCCGAAGAGGTGATGGCCTATTATGCGATGAAAAACAAGGAGCTTTTCTATGGCAAAAACGTCCTTGAGCTTGGCGGGGGTATGACGTGTCTGGCCGGCTTCACGGTCGCGGCCACTGCAAGAGCCTCCGAAGTGCTCCTTACCGATGGCAATCAGCGTTGCGTAGCCAACGCACAACTTATGCTTGAGGCTAACAGAGGCGCGTTTGGTGGGTGCATCGTGCATACGCGCCGGCTTCGTTGGGATGCAGAAAATGATATGAACGATTTACAGGCCCGTTTCGATGTCATATTGATTGCTGACTGTCTGTACTTTCACGATGGTCGAAAGCCGTTGGTCCATACGATCTGGAATCTGCTCAAGGCGGATGGTATTGCCGTAGTCTTGGCGCCGGCTCGCGGAGACACTTTTCAGGATTTTGTACGTCTCGCAACCGAACGCGGTTTTGAAGCCGACCTGTTAATGGTTTATGATACGTGTGTTTGGGAATTGCATTCTCGGTACCTCAAGGAAAAGGCGCATCTGTACGACGCCAACCTGCACTATCCCCAGA
Organism: Varroa jacobsoni; assembly: GCF_002532875.2. NCBI lineage: Eukaryota > Metazoa > Arthropoda > Arachnida > Mesostigmata > Varroidae > Varroa > Varroa jacobsoni. Next base: position 64,690 of record NW_019214068.1, on the reverse strand, counting down.
TGCTTATTCTGCGAAAGACACAAAACTGACAACGGTCTGTTATTGGTCAATCAGCAAAGGCGTCAAAGTGAAGGCGACCTATCTGATAGAAACAGGAAGTTATAAAGCCGATGTCATAAACGAAAAACAACATGAGTAAACCGAACTTAGATTTTCACGTTGTTACATTGTGTTAACTACAGTGAGACAAGTTATTTTGACCGTCAGAGAATGTTTAGAAAGGTTAAATTTACCTATCCTCAGAAGCATTCGACCTCATCGTGATCAGGATTATCTGCTTATTCCACTCAACTATTGGTAACCCCATCTACAGTTGAACAACTAAAACAACGTCTTTGATATAGGCCTAATTCTATATCTAATACGAGATACATTGTTTAAAAGGTTTTTTTTTTTCGGGAAATATCAATTAGAACAAAAGTATTGGAAGAAAAAGTCGATTGCACCTGCCCAACGGTAGCAAAGCACCAGCTCGAGTGATGTATCTGCTGCTTTTATTGATGCACCTTCTGGCCTCATGATAAATTAGCTAATTGAATGTTCTTCAAAATGTTTTTTTATCGTACTTGCTCGAAAAAGCACTCCATACAACCCGTATAAATTGACAACCCTCTTTTGGACTCGTCGTTAGCTGTTGTAGTATATTACGATAGAATAGATATCGTCTCTTTCAGAATAAGGCATTTTTCTACTTAAAAGAGTTGATCAAGAGACAAACGCTATTTTAGCGAAGCTCCACTTGAGCGATTCCCGTCCTCACAGATGATACAAATTAGCGTTACTGATCGTTGATGACTCGGACATTGTGCCTAAGCTCAGTCTCCACCGATATTACATAAAAATTTCGTTGAATATTGTAATGAATAACTGCCAAACTTTCAGCTGGTAACTGTAGATGAACGAAATGAGCGGCAATTTTAAAACGGTTATTACTTTAGGCGTTAGCTAACGTCGCGATTTCGGCGTTACTCCTAACGCAGCCCGATTTCGTCACTGCGGAAACCTTTATAGTTTGTAGCTTTTGAGCATATTCCGCCCCATAAATAGCGCATGTTGTCCGGAAAAGTAAGAATATAATCATAGATCTAGTATTTAGGCAGTACCCGATATAAGATTCGTAACATTTACTTATGCACGTATTTATGACAGGCCAAAACAGTCTAAATTACGATGACGATAGTGATGACGCTGACGAGAAAACGGTTCTAGCCATGTTCCTTATACACGTAATATACTTTTTCTTCTTCTTTAAAGTGCCCTGAGGGTGAATGGTTGGCATGCTAAGCAATGTAGCGGTACATTTGAACAGCGATAAAAAAAAGTGGTCTTCTATAAAATGGCAGAAGATGAGAAATAGAAAAAATGGTTGATGATCTTGACGATATCAAGATCCGATCCAGGCTGGACGTTGATTGTTTCGTAGTTGGATTGATCGATTTCAATGTGTGAGTGGGTAAGTGTTCAAGAGCTATATATCGTTCGCCGATGATCTGAGGTTTGTGAGGTAAACGAGATATTAAAGCTAAGTGGATTAATGAGAAGACACTGGGAACACAGCTGTTGTGATATGGCCCATTCTTGCGGCTTAAATCGTGTGAAGGAAATGGGAAAAGTTCCGTAAGTCAATCGAACGTAGAAGTTTCAAACTATGTGATTGGTTAGCCGAATGATCCATAAAGTCAAGATGATACGATGCGAAGATAGGTCCGATTGATTTGCAAACAAAAAAAAATTGCTTGCATATGGTTTCTAAATGTTACCCGCATTGACTACGATCATAACCACTTTCTGGTTATTAAACCTATTATGATGAAAACAATAATAATTATAGTGCTAATAATCACAATTATAATTAGTAAATACTATAAATGGTTAGGAGAAGAAAAATATGACAATTTATTTAATCACTATTACACTGTGGAATATAAACGGGAATACACTATGGAAGATAGAGAGAAAAGACTAGGACCCTGTAAAAGCAACAATAACTCCATAGAACATCGAGATACTTTCAGGACATGCGGTGGGGTTAAAATGATCGGTACAGCTCATACAAACGAATGAAAGCAAATAGGACATTATTAGATCGAGCAGGGGAACTATCCGTCATCCTTAACTGAGTTGAACAGTTTGAGAATTAACCTACTCAAGTTGTGCCACTTTGTAATTTTTTTTATTATCGCAATTACATATTTGTCCGTTAGTAGTGATTGTGTCTCTATCAGCCACGAGAAAAGATGATGCGAAATGACATTTTTCACCATTAGATGTCAAATAAGTAACTTTGTTTTTATGGACACCTACGGAGCGATGAGTGAAGTAATTTGACTATATACGTATATATGGTTGGATAAGTACATGAAAATTTTAAGAAGATGCTACCTTCCGTTTTGGCGTATTTATTCTGCTTAGTCTTTAAATAAATCAAGGTTCCTTTTTATTCAGTAAACAAAGACTATCCATGCCCTGCGCCTTAAATGGTAAAGCCTTTCGAACGGTGATCCATCAAATCTATCTGGCGCATTTTTTAAACAGATTATACTCTGATTAATCAGGCTATCATCGCAATCCGGTCGCTTGCTGGAAGCATATGGATAATTTTGTTAGATATTTTAAAACTGGCCTTCGTGAATACCTTATTCATTCGAATACGCACGGTGAGCTTTGTTCTCACAGCAGAACCCCTGCTATCGTAACGAAACCTTTTGTCGCCTGCAGCTTTCATATTCAAAAGTTGTTCCATTGGATTTTTCCTAAATCTTTCACTCGCTCCATTCTCTTTCATTTTAACCACTCAAGAGTTTGAGTTCTCAAGTAATAAAAGAATGTGACCCGCGTGTGTTTCTTTGTGTGCCTGTCACATGAACATTTTTCCCTACGTACCGAACCCATCGTGCATCGAAGCATGTGACGAAAATTATGGAATAAGGGGAGATGAGCTACCGGCCACATTTTTCCTGTGCAACGATTGAAGTAGAACTTATCCTGTAAAATTTGCGTCATGGTAACAACTATGACACGGGCTCGAGGAAATCGTTGATGAACGTACGGCACTGGATACACACATAAAAAACAAATGCCGTGGAGCGAGTAGTCGCGCAGGGTGTGGTCAATGACGGTTTTTTTAAAGTGCGTATGTATAAATGACATGGTCCACCCAAGTGACTATTTATAATGGAAAAGAGTAACGGGAATAGAGAAAAAACAGAATTCGCCGGTGATCCACAAGCTATCTCTTGGCAAACGATGGGAAAGATACTAATAATAATGATACTAATGCTAAGAATAGAATGTTGATAATAATTAATATAATTCGATAATTATTAATATTATTATTCTTAAGACTGTTATTGTAACTACGCAAATGTACCTGCGACGAGTGTACCTTACGCTGTCAATGAAACTGTTATTAATAAATCTACTGATAATTCAATAGACCCGTGATGGTTAATGATGTTATAAAAATATACTCTTGACCGATTGTGCGTTCACGGGAACTTTGGATAATTTGATTTTCATAATAACCTCAACAGGAAGCTTTTCCTGTCGAACCAACGCTGAAAAATTCTATTTTATTTAACTATACTATGCACGTAATTCTGCTTCCTTGCAAAAAGCTCAATAACGTTTATATACAATATAAACATTGTATCTCGTAAATATTTAGTATGATTGCATCAATAAATAACCGTCATATAACATATATCCAATATCACTTTGAACATTTCTACTTGTACTCATATTCTATTAGCACAATTAAAGCAAGCTCTTACTGCCCGAATTAGGGCAATAGGGTTAAGGGATATGTACAAAAAACGAATACCTATAACTCGATCAGGCCCTATTCAGGGTCAAGGTCTCAATGTCCTCAAACCCACACCGGAAATTGAATTCTTGTCCTGTCTCAATGAATATATACCAGACCATTTTGTAGGCAGAATGCTTTTAATGCATTAAATTTGCATCTCAAAAAGCCGCTTATTAGACAAATTTCCCTGAGCTTAAAAACGTGGACAATAGCACAATCGGACGGAGTTAGGATAGAAATAAAACTGTGGGGAAAGGAAGCAACTTAAACTGTTTAATTAAACAGCTCACTTACCACGGAGCAACTTAATAACGAGTCAACTGCTCTGCAGCTCGTGATACAACGTTTGTAGTCGATAAACCTGAGTATTAGAGTATGATGAATCTAACACACAACGTAGCAAATGTCACCTTATAGATATCAAAGATGGCTATCACGCGTGGATATCTCGAGAATCGACATGAAAGCGACCTTTGCAACATGTGACAGTTGCCTGTGCAATCATCGACCCAGAATAGGAATCAATCGTGATAGTGTATATGAAAACATAGGCAAGACAGAAAAGAATACGCTACAGAAAATCAGTGCTTTAACTATTCACATTATGTTGATTTCGATGTACAGAGCGGTTCGCTGAAACATTCGTTTCTAGTTTGAGACGAAATTAACACTCAACGTAATAGCGCTTTGAGCTTTGTATCAAATGTTAGTCGTAGCTGTCCAATGAATCATTAAGTGTTTACATATACTTAAGCACGCGCTCTAACTGGAAACGGTTAATGAAATGAATCCGGATTTCCTTTAGTGTTTCAGTCGTAAAATTATAAACTAATATTCATTCATCTGTCACTGTATTACCTTTGACAGGCTACTGTGAGTCACTACATAAAGCATTATTGGGTGTCCGATGTTTGTTCCAAGAAGGATCAATTGACATCTCGTAACACTACGAACCCTGCGAGCTATTAGTCACTTATAGCCAATAAGTTCATTCCGTTTAAGATTATTATATGCAAGAAATAAATTTAGATTTTATTTTACACAAAAATCAATAAACAGACCTAACGAATCAGCATTACCACTCCCCAACTGTTTCAATGCTAAGAGGCATTTATACTGTTCGACGATTGCCAGACAATAATTACGCAGAGGCGATATTTAAATTAAAAATACATAGAATGATTCCGTTTATTTTTGTCATCATTCGTTAGAATTGTTACTGTGCGCCGATACGGCTGCGAATTCTACTCCGTCGATGCTATCATTACTTCTACGGCGGAGCAAGAGGACGCCAGTTCAGACATTTCTGATATAATTGATTTTCTCATCTGGTCTAGTAAGGGGTCAGGTTAAGGGAACCAGAAATATACAGAGTTCTATAGGACAGGATATAGATATATAGAAATAGATATGATATGATCAGCTAAAAAAAAACATCTCCTTATTTGTCACGGCTATACGGTGATCTCTAAATCGTCTCGAATCGAAGCCAGGATACCATTCATATAATATATCTGTATGTATTTATTGAGCTTATGATTAAAAAATAAATAAATGTTACGGTAAATAGTAAAAATAATAATGAACTGACAGACGAAGCCCCATGGTGTGCTGATTTTTACTTGAAAATGTTTTCTTTTTTCGAATTTTTATTGTCACGCGTTTCTCACTCTGTAATGCTGACTATTAGCTTTTTTTTTTTTTTTTTTACCTAGGTTCGCTAGTCGATGGCTGCTACTTTTTTTTTTTATCACATTTTAAATACCATCTAATGAATATATAAACTATGTACATATTTCTATCTACGTAAAACGTGGCACAGTTTTGTTTCTATAATACTTTACATGAATTATCGTAAAGCCCTAGCATCTTGTTGTAGAACTTCAGCGTCTTTATAAGTTCCTCCCAACATGACTGACTAAGGTAAGGTCACCTATGAAAACCCATTTTACTTCAAGCAAATCTACATCGTGATGTGCGAAGAATACCGCAGCAAGTACTGAGTGCCTCTCAAGCTGGCGGATAATAAAGCTCATCTTGTTGTTGATGCCAGTGCTTCAGTCATAGAGGCGCCGAGAACAACAAAACATGATATAATGAAACGGTTCGGAAAATTGAATAGGAAAAAGAACGAGCTAACCAAAGCAGTTCTCAAGAAGAATACAGGAGACGTAGCAATCAGAAGAAAGAAGGAAAGAACAGCTGCTGTCTACACATGAGGAACATTTAAATTATGTACATCGTTCAGACCAGATCTTTGCGATCCCTGTTGTTTGGGTCGGGCTCCTGACGTTTTTTTGGCAGCACCAGAGCCCAAAGCTTCAAACGAGACAAGTATCTACACTAGTGATTCTGTTATTGCTGCCTGAAAATGACGAATGCGAATGGAAGGTAAGAAACAGTTGAATGCCACATCTTCACCACCATTGCAGATACAGAGCAAGTTTCAGCAATATCAGTCACGACCTTATTGCATTCGAATTTTCCGCTACCGCTTTGGTGTTTACCGATCCCTAGTCTATTTTCCACTCACTTTCGTTCGATCTCACTAGAAGTATAAGAGCGCCTAAAAGTCACCTAAAATTGAAGCTACACCTCTGTCATACAAACGTATAGCAGCTGGCCTAGAAGAAAGCTTGGGACAGGGTGATTATGATATTGGCCGTGCACAAAAAATGCAGCTGCGAGGTAGCCACAGGCTGAATTGGACACTTCGGTGTCTAAGCTCGGCTGAACTGAGATGATCGGCTTAGGACGAACCTGTTTCATCGGCGAAAAGTGGCGGAACTAGATGAAATCTCCTTGCTTACGCGAAGGTTGGAAAGCGGTTCGATCTTGACGTTCAGAAAATAATTGTCGCGAAGTGCTTCCATCGCTGTTATTCGTTTCATCGGATTCAAACGCAGCATTGACGAGATCAGACGTTTTCCACACGTCTCCATTCGAGGTAGACGGGTTTCGATATCTTTTTGCGGCCAGCGAGGAAATGACGACTTGTACTCCTGCAATTCCGTAACGCCTGGCCAAATCTTCTCATTAGGTGTGCCCAGCTCTTGAAAGATCTTGAACAGCTGATCAATTTCTGAATCACCTGTAGAACAATAAGGTCAACATTCATTAGGTTACTGTACCTGATTAGTTAATACGTGTGTCGCTTAATCTAAGTCCTAAAATATCACTAAATATATAACTGATATATATATATATATATATATATATATATATATTTATTCACTAAAGAACGGGCTGAAATTTATACAGCAGTTAAGATGTCAAAGCTGAGATCTTAGCAAAACTTTTAATAAATTCTGTTCAAAGTTAAAAAAAAACACGATAGAGGCTGCATTAGACCAAAAATGCGCTCTTGACGTCGCTGTACAGAGTTACCTTTTCACTCACCATTCGTAGACAACATCAATAACATTTCAAGATAGTCGCTGCTGTCTCGCAAACATTGAGATTAGCAACGTGGAAACTTGTCATAACTGAACGTGCAGTTCAATTCAACGGCATTCATCCATTTTTGACAGGGGGATCATAAAAGTAATTACACAACAACGTTGCAAACAAAAATATTCTCCTACACAATTTTGGAAAGATCAGAAGTATTTTGCTGTAAATAAGATGCTAAGTTCCTTTAGCGAGATTGCATGCTAGGTTTTTTTTACATCGAGAAGCGTGATATCTACAAAAACCAACATGCTTCTGAAACCACCGGAAAATACTACATTATTGAATCCGACAGGATCAAACGAACGCGGCACCTTTAGTCCGATAATCCCTTGCAATACGTATTTAGTCGTTACTTTTTATTTACAATCTCTGGTTTCACCTATCAGACAAGATATAAAAACCGATTTCACGCTTTGATTCATTAAGCAAATAGGAGTATAGCTATCCGCTTACGCTTACCAGGGAAAAGGCATTTGTTGTTGCTCATTTCGGCGACGATGCATCCGAGGCTCCAAATATCAACCGACAAGTCATATGTTTTCGTCCCTAATAAAATCTCAGGTGGACGATACCACAGGGTAATTACTTCATGTGTGTACATCTTCACGGGACAACTGAATGGCCGAGCGAGCCCGAAGTCTGCCAGCTTAATATGACCTATAAGCGAAAATCATATGGGAATAAAGCACTAGCTATTTTCAACTATGCTATAATAATAATGAATTAGTAATAACTACTAATAGTAATTTGTTCGTTTTTTACTATTTAAGCTAGCAATAATACCTTGAACCTTTTTTGAATGAGAAACTTGGTCTTATGTAGTCTGACAGACGATATTGCGTGTTTGAGCTTAATTTCAATGTGTATAATAGTAGGCGTTAGACGCCAGTTAGAAACTCGCCACAAGAGGTAAAACTAATATTAAGTTTTGATGAAATATAGATTTACTTATGTTAGGTTGATGAGAAAAGATTGGCCATTTTAAACCAAAATAAACGTAGATAATTTTTAAATTTTAAAATAATATTACTTCAATAAGTGCGCGTTATTTTGATTGAGGACTGTCATTTCTCTGGTAACAGCATAATCCCATCACTTTTAGAATTCTTGTAGTTTTTTAGCAAGCGATAAATTGCTACAGGAGGTCTTTGTACCCCTCTAGTTACACTGAATATCATTAAGGGAAATCTGATGACATTCCGATGGTGCAAGATCTGGGCTATACAGCGAATGCATTAAAATCTTTCTTCTAAATCTCTCAATTTTCGCCGGGTCTGTTCTCACCATGGCGGGTGTTGTAATATACTGCTAGTTGTCGATAGTAGATGTCCGAATCAATCGTTCAGGTCAAACGGCAGAAACTTGCCAGGCATAATTCTTTTCAACCAAACTTATAACATTCTTCAGCATCAGTTCGGACTTTGTAGAGCACTTTTTTTTTATTTGTACATTATTGTTTTTCATTATTTGTGATAGAAGAGGCTCGGTTTCGTTGTTTTTCTGTAGGGTTTGCGAATAGAAATACGATTGAGCAAATTCGTTTGCGTCAACTCATGTGGCATCGGGCAGACATCGGGACTTTCTATAGCCAGCTTTCTTTCAGTTGAACCGGCGATATTATGGCTACTCATGTGCCAGTTTTGCCCAAGCGTTACACTAATTTCATCAATTTTTTTCCCTAATTCGACCATTTTTCACATCGAAATTTCCAGAACAAAAACGATAGAACCGTTTGTAGGCCGTTTCTTCTTCTAAAGCACCATTTGTTATAGACCTATAGCATTGTAGCATATAGCTAAATTGTAGAATATAGCTAACCTTTATAGGAATTTCATTCATCTTCAAGATGCTCTGTCTCAGGTCTGAATAACGGCATTCCAACGATACTAGCACACAAAGCACTGTCAAATCTCAGCTTTCAAACGATGTGAACGCCAACTCATATTACATAAGATGTGTGACTTTAAAGTCATCTAGCTAGAAGAACGGTCAATACATTTTTAACAACCCAATGAAAGGCGAAGGAGCAGATCCAAAAGGAAAGGTCTCGCGCGGACGATAAACCAATTGGGACCTTAAATATACTTCAACAAACGTTGATTACCATGCCACAGGTAGGGAGTTCGTAATTCACTACAAAAAATTTAATTCAAGCGACTATCAAGCTTAAAATTGCGAAGCATGCAAACACTTTACCTTTATAACTACCTTACAACTCTGCATTTCGCTCATTTATTTAACGCTAGGAAAGGCTAGTTTGGTAAGCTTAACGCTTAACTTAACGTCAATGAATAATAATAACAACAAATATTAAAAATTTGAAATAAATAAAAAATAATATAGCTTTATGTTTAGTATAGCATGGTAAAGTTTAAATAATCGAGTGATTTGGTTCAATTATTACCTTTTTTATCGAGCAACAGATTTTGCGGTTTGAGGTCTCTGTGGAGTATCATGTTCTTGTGGCAATAGGCAAGTCCTTGGAGGAGCTGCCACATGAAACTTTTCACCGTTGCTTCCGGTATGGGGATTTTGAGTTTTGCGTGCTGGTCGAGCAGATGCTTAAGATCCATAGCCATGTATTCGAAAATTAGGTAAATACTGTGTCTTGATGGAATAATATCGTACAGCCGAACAATATTCTCGTGCTGCAGCATTTTTAACGAAGCGATTTCGCGCATCGTCGTTGATGGAACGCCTTCAGTATCGGGGTCAATCCTAAAGCAAAAGAAACGAACGTATGTACCAAAGGTCGCAGATAGTAATAATAATACATTGATCTTTCATTACTTCGTTGATTAAGCCTATTTTGTTTTGGATGAACCTTTATACAGAAGCACACAGAACTACGAAACATTGCATGAATTAGTTTCATAATGAAGAACCTCTTGCGTCAAACTGCATTTCAATTAAATTTATTTAAGTTGTCCGTCTCTATCGATGCCTCAGGCACTGAAACCCTATACCTTATCCCAGAATTATGCTCTAATTATAGTTTTAATATTAATGTTATAGTTGTACACATCTGATGTTTTCCTTGACTTATAATCTATCTTCTATGAATCAACCGAAAGAAATCCTTTTATCGGTTTGTCAATCAAATGTATACGTATCCTAAAGTTCGGTAGGCTAGCAAAAAGACAACAACTAAAGACAACGTGCAACAAATCCCGTTTTCATCGCAATTTATAACGAACGAACGCTTTCAGTGGGAGTAGTCAATGCGGGGCTGTTCTAAAATAACCTGATACTAACCAATCATGCTGTAGCTATGTCCATATATAGTTTGACGAGAGTGGGATTTGATTGCTGATTAAATTAGTATATGAAAAATGCTGCTTTATAACAGTGCATCTCTCGTGGCTGGGCCCATTCCGTTCCCAATTCCGTCACTGGACTCTAGCACAAACCAAAACTAAACCCTAAAGCGTGCAGGGGATAGAATATGAATATAAAAATCTTAAAAAAGGTATATAGGCACTTGCTAGTCTGACGAAAAAATACAAGTAAAAAGCTTGCAACCACCTATAGATCAACCTTCCTAATAAACTTGTTCTAAGAATCCTTATAAAGGTACCATTCTTAAATGTACGTCGATAGAACTTCGTTGGGAAAAACGCGTACCTGATCTTTTTGAGTGCAACCTCTTCTCCGGTCGTGGAGTTAACAGCCCTATACACCGTGCCATAGGTTCCTTGACCGATCTTCTTAACTTCATCATAGCCGTCCATAACGGTATTCGTCCAGTACAAAAGTGGTGGGCAATCCGTGTCGTGCCTGATTGAATAGAATAACGAAAGCAAGGGAACTTACTTTAAGAAAATGCCTGTAAACTCTTGCGCTGACGCTGAGAGACAACAATAAATCCTAGGTGTCTACTCTATCAGCTACGTTTAGTGTCCAAGGCCAGGCTAGAACCGTAGAATCTACTAGCGGGACATCACATGAACCGACCCTCGCTTGCATTGTGCTCAATACGCGCCATAGCGCGCCACAAACATATAGCCCGCCCGGCACAGGAGCAGTCAGTACTCGGCCCGCCTGTTAACAGGATGAATGAATTTTCATTAGCGAACGGCGCGAAACAAGGGTCTAAACACCGCAAGAAATAAAACCAATGTTACCACAGCCAAAAAATACGAGAAGGCTGCTCTGCCTAATAGTGAGGGTAACAGTTGTTAATGTCAACGGAAACGCAATAGCTAATTATTGTTTTAGCTGATTACGATTAAATCTGACACGACTATGAGATATTATTCGACATTTGAAGACTAGGTGAGAAGCAGCTGACAGACCCGAAGGTAATTGGCACAGGCATCGTTCCCAGGCAGGTGGTCAATCCTGTACAACAAAAGGAACGATTCCTCTGAAATCATGTTCGGCACAGTAGACCATGCTTAGTTACAGAAATGGATTTTGTATGAAGTAAGCAGAGCGTACAAGGTCAACCCAGCGACAATAATCGATTTTGTATTTACAAGAACATATTTAAGATCTGTAAGATGAACTTTTACACAGCACAATGGGCGATGGATGCAAGTTGAAAATTTGGCAAATGTACAAAAAATATTCCGCTAAAGCTGCTCTGAGCCATCACTATGTGAAATTGATAATAAACAACAAGGGTCCTGCCGTTTGTCACCGTGAAAATTTAAAGTTAAGACATAGACTGAACCTTAAGAAAGAAAGAAAGAACTTTTTCTTGAAGGTATTGACTATATGATTAAATTAAACAAAAATAAGTTCCTATCTGTCACTGTACAATCGATATAAGCTATTCTCGTCCGTATGCATCACATATTTGCTGTTATAGATTCAGTTATTAATATTTTATTTCTATAGGAAGTTTCTATCAGATGCGTATTTAGTACCTCCATTATTATACGGTAAAGGTTTCAATTCTTTCGGATCAGGCGATTTTTTCAGTATTTAGTAAATTTACGTATCATTGCCTGCGTACCATTAGTTCTATTTTATTTCATCTGTAGTTATGAAATTAACTCCTAAGAAGAGATTGCTTTCATTACAATCACATGGCCAGTTTCAATTAAGTCTTGCGATGTGTAACTCGGACGTTGTGCGTCTCTATCGTTTCCACCACGTGCTATTATTGAGCTACAGGCATCGTCTCCTTATGAGCATTAAAGGAATATTTCGTTCCCGTCAAAATTTCAGCCGTAGTCTATTGTCAACAGAACCCCTCCAGTGAACGCAGTGCAAGCAGCCCCTCGAGTCTTTACGCTGACAGTCGTTATTACCAGCGGGCAAACAGATACCGCTTTTCCGAACGGCCAAATGAACAGCGAATTCAAACAGAGAATCGTAAACAAGTGGAAAGCAAACTAAAAACAGGTAAGACAATATAAACGAAATGAAAATACCCTAGTTTATCTTTTCCAATTAAACCAGCGAAATAATGAGCTGGTTCCTCTTACTGACTAATACTAGCATTGTCGCTGAATAATACTGAGCGTCGAAAAGCCGCTACAAGGAGAACCAATCAGCGAAGAAGTCACGAGACAAACTGACTAGCTTTCATCATCTCTGCTGTAATAATAGTTTTGCGACCTCTCTACTACGCCATCCTTGTCTTCGGGATTTTCTGACTGGCGAGCTGCTCTCGCACCGCCATCCGAACAGTTGCAGTGGCCGCTCATACGTTTGGGGCTGCTGCTGTGTGTTCCTCTTCTTGTACTGCTAAGAGTTAATTTCCTCCAAGTGTGTTGGCGTGTGTATGTGTGAGTGTATGTGTGTGTGTTTGTGTGTCTGTGTGCGTTTGTGTGTGTATGTGTCTGTGTGTGTGTGTGTGTACCAAGTCAACCACGCGGCTACGCGATAAGACCAAGCGTCTACCGACAACAGTCATCAAGTACCAGCAAAGGATAGCAAGACAGGAACTAAACGCACAGACACACAAACACAAAGCATAGATAGAAAGGTACACACACTCACACGCACGCACACACACACACACACGCGAAGTTACAGACAGAGCTTTCCCGCTCTCCGCCACAAAATGGTAGGCAATCGTACTTCGGATCAGGTGGCCCCTGAAGCCGGTGTCGTCAGCAGAGACGTCAGTCGATACGGCCCAGCTCGAATCGGTCCGTGTTGTCGGTGGAGCCAGAGTGGATAGTGGACATTGGCGCCGCTGGTGGGGCTGTAGTAAAACGAAACTTGCCGGTGCCAAGCCAAAGAAGAGGCCAGAGGTCAAGGAGGAGCGCAAAAAATTGGGAAAGATAGAGAAACAAACGAGTGGAATCTGCACGCGAATCTTCTTCACGTTGAGGTCGTAGAAATGCTTCGGCAAGTAAGTGATCTTACTGTGATGGTGTTAGTGAAGGTAGTCGTTTTTAGGATGTTTTTCGTTTTTTCGAGAAAGTACTGCGTGTGCGTGTGCGTGTGAGTGTGCGTGCATGTACACATTAGTTAACGAGATAAAGTTTCACGGAAGTTTGCTTTTTTAGAGTTAATTTCAACGACAGAAAGAAGTGTTGTTGTTTGCTGAGTGTCGCTTGCGATGTGTTTTCGTTATCGGTGATGTGGTATTTTCCTACATAGATTTTTCCCCGATCGTATCCTATTTTTACAGGGTGTGCTACGAAACTCGCGAGAATATCGGTATGTATTTGTCTAAGCAAAATGTATACTTAGCAAAATAAAGATGTAGATTAAGACGATCACACTCAATCCACAAAGAAAGGAAATATAGCTAGATCAGTAAACCATCCACGTTAGTGACCATTTGTGGGATTGTTTCTACATACATATACGTACGTATCTGACGTGCATTTTGATTGCCCTTTAATGCAACGCATATCGTATGAGGAGATCAAAGTTGGTACTCACTTCTCAAGCTCCTCATCGGTACACTGATTTGCTGAGAATTCACTTAGTTACGATTTCGTAGGCGCCAAAATCGTACCATTCAGCCCCAACGAGTCACAATAAACTTCTAATAGAAGACAACTTGAACACAAACTATCATGCAGATTATGAAAAAACTTCTTTAAAATAAGCATCTTAATTGAAATTGAAAAAAAAATCAGATAATATTTTAAAGATCTTTTGCGGTTTTTAACGATTGAATAACACCGTAGCCAAAAGGGGCGTTCTATTTTAAGAGCATGCAAACCACTTAAACCAAATTAGAATGACAAGAAAATTGCTTTTGCCATGTGTCACTTACTAATGAAAATCTCAAAATAGAGTTAAGAAACCTCTATTGGAAGTTGTTCGTAAGACTACCGCTTAAATTGTTGTTGCTACTGCAATCCGGATTAAAGTGTACGCACAGATCGTACTCTCTTCTTTTCTGACAGTGATAAAAGTATCTTCGGGAATTCTTCATTGCGTACCCGCACCGTTGGCTGAAAAAGATTGACGACCGGTGTCTATGTAGTTGGGTCAAACGCGCTGTGTGCTGACCCGATCGAATGTGCCCGTCCGTGTGAAGTATTGCATGATAGTAAAACGACTTGAGCCGGATGTTACCATTAGCACGTCTCGTAATGGGGTACCCACACACGTTTGGAATAGTATAGTAACTGGCAAGTGATATCACCTACCAGTAACAATAGAATTGAATATAGATCATTCCACAGCCGTGACAAAAGTTTGACATTATAAATTTAATGAATAGATATAACAGATGAGGTGCCGTGTATGTCCCTGTTAGCCGCCTACTCAATATGGAACACGAATAGTAGAAACAGTGGAATATAGTAATATGATGTTTGGCCTGAAGTTTGCCATGTGATGTTGATGTTTAAAGCCCGTAATTGCCTGTTTTAATAAAAACCCTAACAAAATGGAGATAAGCAAAAATTCTATTCGTCTACCACGAAATGGGCATTACGAGTCGAAAGAAGTAAATCGATAATAAGCCGACACTGAAATTTTTAGTTCTTTGGAAGTTCCTTTTAGGGAAAAATAAACTTGGCCCGAAGCAGCCTGTTTTGATGAAAAATTTTCGCTTACAGCCGTTACGCAATACTGGTGCTTATATTGACTGCGATTTGTTTGTAGCCAATTTTCGTGCTAGGATAATAGAGATGCTCATACCCCTGTACTTGTAGCCACCCCTAAGAATTATAACTCTCAAACTCTCAAAACCTGAAAAGTTGCATCATATTAATATTGCATAGAAGATATCTAGCCGGCTTAGCTAACATCGCTTTACGAACGTAAACAAACAAATAAATCTGTTAACGTTGCAATGATGATAAGGTTCAGCGACATAGATCGCTGACGAAAATACATACTTTTCTAAATAGTGCTAATGATCTTTCGTGAGAAGCCACTAAAGTGCAGGCAGCATGAAATTCGTAACGAAATAAATGGATAAGAAAACGTCTTAGACCCCGAGGCTGAAGACCCTGCTCGTCCCCGACTCAGCCAACTTTGTTATGGCAAGAGTCGATCGAGAAGGCGATGGGTTTTTTTGTGCAATATTTTGTCTTCAGCTTCAGTTGTCAAATTTCCGTATACCAATGATATATCGGCTGTCAACTATCGATTGCTACCAACCAAATTATACTTTTTATTGCATAGTCATATTTATTAGGCAATTAAATGTTTTTCAAATGTTTTTAGTCAATTGAAACAGGTACGATGTCATAAGCGAAGATGCAAATAAGCAGGTTTCCCTTATCTGGGTACTCGGACGGTCAGGGTTAAATGAAACTGGAAATATTTTGTACGAATCTCTGTTACCTTTCTTCAGAAACTACAAGCCGTATTGAAAATACGGATCTTTGCGTAAAAGCTGTTCGACTCAAAGGGGTTAGCTAAGAAGACGCGTTACGGTGATAGAAAAAGGGAGAAAATTATTTGTCCAAAACGAAGGGCCTTCAAAGTGGGCATTCTTTTATTACATGCGGGGGATATTTATGGCCACGAATGGGTGTTCCATTTTTAAATGAATAAAGCATTACTTTAATTAGGAGTTTAGTGTTCTTCCTTCTATATGATTGTTACCAACAATGTAAATGTGGTTCTATTAGGACTGATGCAGGACGGATGGTTTTTGTACAAAGTGTACGCCTTAGTCGATAACAGGAACCTTCAGAGAACTGGGATATCTTTTTTCGGTTTCACAGGCTATTAGTAATATGCGATAGACCAGGTTTTAGCCTATTTTAGCGGCTTATATATAAACCAAGTAGATAAAAAGAGATATTTTCTGTATAAAGCCATTGAAAAGGTGGATCTTATATGTGCAGTTAAAAAGCGACAATAATTCGATAAAACTTTTCTTCATAGAAGGGCAAAAAAATAATGTAAACTTTACGCAGTGTCCAAAAACGTTTCTTGTTGTTCACATCGCCAGCCAATTAAGTCAAGGGGTCAACAAGCCAATTAAGTTTTGAAATGTTACGACAAAAACTATTAGTCGTTACTACATTTTTTTTACATATTCTTCCCTTTCAGCAGGTCCGGCCGCTGCTCCTATCTGTGTCATTTTCTACCAAAAACTCAATTTCCTTTTCAATCCCTCAACATGTACGTCACATCGGCCTATTCACCTTGCTACGAAAGACGATCGTTAGAGATATCACTGCGGGATATCGGGTGCTCAAGATTCGCTCTCAACAGAAGTATTACACCAAACGAAACTTAACCATACCTGATCTTTTTGAACGAGTTGCTGCAAGAAAGGGTTCTAAACCTATGTTCGTCAGCGATGACAGTTCATACACGTTTGCCGAAGCCCAGCAGTACGTCAATCGTGTGGCAACGTTTTTTCAGGCACAGGGTTTCAAGCGCGGGGATGAAGTCGCTCTCTACATGGAGAACAAGCCTGAATATGTTCTTCTGTGGCTTGGCTTGTCAAAGCTAGGTGTGGCAACAGCTCTTATTAATAGCAATCTTCAAGACGACCCACTGATGCATTGCGCAACAATGGTTAATTGCAAGGCAGTAATCTACTCACCGTTCACCGCGGCGAGCATTGAAAAGGTTTACCCCCAGCTGCAACAGAAAACGTTACGCCCTGTGCGATGCTTCACCCTCGGCGAGCCATCGGGAAAGGTTCCGTCTCAGAATCTTGAAGAGCTACTGAATCAGACTTCACCGATTGACATCAAGGTACCGAAAAGTGTTTCGGATCCACTTATGTATATCTATACGTCCGGCACTCAAGGGCTGCCGAAAGCAGCGATCATTTCCAATACGAAATTCATGTGTTACGGCGTTGTGATGCGACATATTGTCAGGCTACGCGATAACGACGTTTTCTACCTTTGTTTACCCTTATACCATCTCTCTGGTGGGGTGGTAGCTTGTTCACAGATGATTATGTATGGTTGCACTGGCGCAGTTGTATCAAAGTTCTCCGCAAAAAACTTCTGGCCGGATTGCATCAAGTTCAAGGCGACCGTTGTGCAATATATCGGAGAAATTTGCCGGTACCTGCTGAATGAGCCCGTCCGACCTGAGGAAACCCAACACTCAGTCAATGTAATGTACGGAAACGGGTTGAGGCCGCAAATATGGCGGGAGTTTCAAAAACGCTTTCAAATTCCTAACATCCGAGAGCTGTACGGATCGACCGAGGGAAATTGTAACCTAATAAATATTGACAACACGGTTGGGGCGGTGGGCTTCGTGCCGACAGTAGCCCGAATCCTGCCTGGCTTCATCAGCAAACACATCTATCCGATCAAGGTAGTGAAGCTGGACGATGAGGGGCGGCCGGTTCGAGACAAAAACGGCATTTGTGAGCAGATACGTGAAGGTGAAATCGGTGAAATCGTCGGCTATATTTCGGAGAGCAATGTGCACAAATTTGACGGGTATCTAGATAAGAAGGCGACGAGTAGCAAGTTATATAGCGGAATTTTTGCTAAAGGGGATCAAGGTTTCGCGTCATCAGATCTTCTTAGCATGGACGAACTTGGTTATGTATACTTCGTCGATCGTACCGGTGACACTTTCCGATGGAAAGGAGAAAACGTTTCAACCTGCGAGGTCGAAGGTAAATCTGTTTTATGATATAGATTTAATAACATCTACGATTTTTGTAAATTCACTGCAAACTCAGTGCTAGCAGTGAACGAAATAGACGAAAATAAGGAAGCCCGTTGTACCATATTTGATAGCACCCAATGGATAACTCAGGGTCTACTAAAGCTGTTTGGGTCGAATCGTCTAGCCGACCCTAAATATCGACGACACAAGACTTACAAATCTACACTATTAATTTCAATACCGTCACGTAGATTCCTCGAGATACACGTTTGTCTTGATGCAGGGGTCTCAGCATATCGGTGTAGCCTTGAATGGTGTTCTCTCGTTATCGAATAGGTTAAATATGGTAAAGTTAAATACGGTAAACATAACACATATGTAAAAAATAACCGTATTTAAAAGGCGTTACAAGTGAATCATTTTTCATTATAAAACAAGGGAAGTACATGCACATTTTGTCCAATGCCAGTCCCCGACGATTATTGTATAGAGCGTTGCAATGTGCTCTTAAATGTATGGCCATAGCTTACAGACACAATTGAGAGGTCTTGCATTTACTGTTCATTGTGTAATTGTGACGTATATTTCACGTTTTATCATAAATCCTCTGTTTTCAGCTCTCATTAGTCAAATGGTGGACAATCGCGATGCAGTAATGTTTGGCGTCCCTGTGCCGGGCACCGAGGGCAAAGCCGGGATGGCGGTAATTCAGGACGATGGCACATTATGTCTCCAGGAATTCCTGAAAAAGGCTCAAGGCGTAATACCAGCCTATGCATTGCCACTATTCGTTCGACTCGTCAAGGAGGTTGAACAGACGTCGACAAACAAGATGATGAAAAGTACCTATATCAGGGATGGATACGATCTGACGAAAGTCAAACAAGACCCAGTGTACTTCCTCGACATGAGCAAGAAACAATATGTACGAGTAAACGACGAGCTCTTACAAGAAATCACGACTGGAAAGAGACGATTATAAGGTGTAATTAATAGAAGAAAGCACTGTTTTCCTATATACTGCCGCCCAAAAGTGGCTCTTCTGAATTTTCAAGCTTGTACCAGCGCAACAAGCGATACCTTGTGTACTATGAGGAAATTTATTATTCGTATTTGATAAACCGGGTTAAACACGTAGCGTCCACACTGACTAAAGCTAACAACTGGTGACAGTATCATCCCTGTCACACGAAAAAGTTTTTCGTTGACTACTGATCAAGCGTTTTTTCCCACGTTGATGCTGCAGTCGTCTTTACACTTCATTATGGTACTGCTGATGTGCTTTTATGGGAATCTCTAGAGCTAAACTTTGTATCTGCGTTTTTTGGAAATAGGAATATAATTATAAGACCGAGTTCTGCGAGACAAATGCAGCCGCTTTATATCAGCACGAAAGCCGTTCGGAGCTGCAAGTACGACGAAACGGAGGTCTGGTTCAAATTTAGAGGATCAGAAAAGATGCCAATCCAGATACTTTTTAAATAGCTAAATTAAAGAGATATAAATAGATAAAATTTTGAAAGGCTGTTTGGTCGTTTCCCTAGTGTACATATGCACAATATGCGGTATTCTGGTAAAATTGAGTAATATAATCTTTCAGAACCATCTAAACAAATTGAGTAATATAATCTTTCAGAACCATCTAAACGTGTAGAAGAGGTTTTGGGGTGAGCAATACTCAAAGCTGCGTGTTATGTCATAATGTAATTCAAGTATTGTCTTATTGCTAGGAAATAACAATGTTAGTATGATATAATATAATAATTAGAAATGAAACAGACAGAAAATAAGGCCCATATTCAGTTTTTGCCATCACCGATTCACGCGCGTCAGTTAGCCGAAAAGGTGTAACATGTGCATTGCACTATAATTGCCTTTTGTGTAAAAGTTATCTCAATTTGACCTTGTTATGGGATTACCTTTTAAATGGCGTACCTAGATATCATCGAACACGTTTAACAAACTAACATACCTGCCAACTCCCATTGTTATGATCTGAAAGCAGGTCACACTCCTTTTATCTAAACGGCCACACTTTAAAATGCCATGCAAAATCGAAGACCCCAGACTAGGTCTACTAGAGTCTGTCCTCTGTCCAAAGTCGTCTTTAATCTGGCACTCAACGTTTAGCGCGATTTTCCATATAAACCAATGGCGTTCGGTGAGACGATTACAACAATCACGTCATTGAGATCGACATATGGTACGGCGCGAAACTGTGCCAACGAGACGACATCCTTGTCACTGGCGATGACATGGCGCAAGCGTGAAAGTGATTGTGTTGAAGGTCTGAATGCTCTTGCAGAACACGTGCGCATGTACTGAGTACCTCCCGCTGGGGGATCCACCAGCGCCAAAGCTGACGTCACACGCATTCAACTAAAGGTCCCGTCATTAATATAATTTTAAGATGTCGAATCGCTCTATCTGCTAAACTTATTTAGTAGACAATGTTTACTGAATACGTATTTGCAAAGGATAGATTTCTGTCTGTGATGCAAGTCCTCACCAAGCCTGAGACTAGATTCGGGGTTCGCAATGGTTTGCAAACAACTGGTGAAAATGGACCAGTCTCGAAATCGCATGAGGGTTGGATGCAACGATGCCATTCAAGGAAACTCGTTAGAAAACGAAACCAAACTGTCTATAAACGCAGAAAGCCAATGTACCCCATAGATTAGATGTCGTTTTGAAAATAAACATGGATGGTTGTTGGACTCTAGGTTAAAGTTAGGTTGTATGAATATCATACATACAGAGATCGATTAAATAGCAGGAGACCTTTTCGGTTTTAAAAATAACGAAAAACAAAGCTGGTCAAGCTGCTCTAGGTTCTAGTATCAAAATGTATTTGGTTGACTAAATTCATTGATGCAATGCAGAAATAAAATTTTAACGCAATTGTGAGTCGCGCTATTTTGCTAATATTATATATCGCGCTGATAGAATATATGCGCGCTACCTTACAAATTGCTGATATTTGACTGGACGAAACCAATATTTGAGATATCCAGTAAATATCAAGCCCTATAGAGGTACCAGGTTTGGAAGTTAATATCGTTCAAGTTGGACCGGTTTTCTCACTCCCTTGGCATTACACCTGAGCTCCATTCATGAACGTAGAGGTATGCTTGAGACACTAATGATATAAAATGGCTGCCTTTCTAATTTGTTAGTTAGTAATATACGTTGTTGGTGGGGCTTGAAAGAGCGCTAAATGTAAAGTATTCCAGAACGAATAGATCAGTCTTTAAAGAGAATTGGCTACCGTTATATGTATATATGTCGAAGTAATAGAAGATGCAACTGAAAAATAACCATGGCTTCTTTCCCCAACGTGAGGAGTTCTCACACTCCGGCATTTTTCTATTATTGACATGAAAGATGACGCGACTCAGATACAGCTTAACAAATACGAAGCGCTCCTAGCCACGACATTTATAAACTTAAAAAAAAAATTAGAAAATACTATTGTATGTAATGTCTATTATTAGAAAAGAAACACATCTGTCTATATTAACGTAAATAAATATGGAATTTATTATTATTATAAATCGTTTATTGTTGAACACAAATCTATACAAAAGCTGCCAGCATGAAAGGTAATCCAGTGGTCACAATTGGACACCAACCTACATGCACATACAGCAAACTAGGTCGTCGTCAGCATTAGAAACTGTCTTACACAGTATCTATCCTTCAAGGCTTATTATTTATGTGCTGCTATCACCTAGGGCGGGTCTTTTCTTGTGCCACCGAGGCAAAAACTTCGATGCGAAATGCATACAATACATTATCATTTATTTTTGACAGGGGCCTAGCAAGTGATTAGTCGTTTAATATAGGGCATATTATTGAGCGTTATATGAACACAGGACCCGTTGGAGGTCAATCGTCTAAAGCAACGTTTAAAGATTGACTGAAGACTTTAAAGTGTTTACTTTGTTATTTGAATGGTAGATGTGAAAATTAAACTATTCACAGAGCTAATCTGAAAAAGCATTGCCGACATGTGTAGGGTCACTCACGCGGTGGCCCATATTTTAGTACCTTTTTTTAGATTAACATCCGTATTTGGCAAAATCAGCAGTACTATAAAACAGTTGGCCATTAGCATTTTGTTTCCTAATGAAATATGCTCAATCTAGGACCGTTATTGGGAAAAAATTCAGCTTCATCCATTCACATGGTCAATGTAAGGTGCATCTCTGTAAATAATAAAATTACACCGCTTGTGGTATGCATCTGAGATGAAGTGGCCTTTTCTGATATTCAGTTTCTCTCAAGAGTGGCTTTAACTTCAGCAATTATGTCAATAACAATGCTACAGGCACTAATCATCTCTAGGCTTGGTTTTTGTTCCTCTAAAAATATGAGAGTACAAAGTTGCCTCCTTACATTACACGCAATACGCATTGCTTTATCATCATACGTCTCCAAATTTGGAACTGCCGTCACAAAAGGTTCGTTTTTGGGTCTTTTGCTATACACGTTGTATATGCTACATATTGTACAGTTTTGATTTCGGCACCTCTTTTTATGGAATTAACAAAGCAGTAATTCACTCGACAAAAATTGCCTGTAAAAGCTGAACCTTCTAGTCGATAAAATAGCAACTCAACTTTCTGTGCAAATTATATAGTTGTCCATGCTTACCTCTATACACCTCTCTCTCTCTCTGTCTCTCTCTCTCTCTCTACATATATATATATATATATATATAGTGAAACTTCTTCACAAGCAGCAAAATCTAGAAAACACTCTGAATATTCTTCAACTTGAACTTTGTTACCTACCGCTATAAAAATGCTTTTATGAACCGCACCTTCCCCACCCATCCGAATATGGCAATCAAACAGAGATGAAAATATCAATCTATTGCAATTTTTAAATAAAATAAAAATAACTATGGGTACATTGATTTAAGGAACATAGGTAGATTAGCCATTCATTCATCGTACTCATTTCTTGCTAATTAGCCAACTCGCTTAGTCACTAGGGCAATCCTGCCTAATACAATATATTTGGAATTGATATTATATAGTACAATAATCTTGGCTAGTTTCTTGAAGTGCCCGTATTTTGTAAAGATTGTTCTTTTATGATTTTGCAGTTTGCAGACGCTATAGTGACACTATCGACTCTCGGTTTGCCTGCTCAGATCATCTGCAGCTTTTCATCATCGCTAAGGTATTCCGATTTTCAAAATGGCGGAAAACGCAGCCAACAATTCCACCTTCGGCTTCCCTGGCACCAAGTGTCAGATGTGTAACACCTCACTGTTTGGTCAGGAAGAGCTCAACATTTTCTGAGTAAAATACTTCATTTCTAACTCAGTATAGAATGTTGGTAGATAGGATGTTCTTAACGCATTCAAATCCTCAGGGCAAGAAAAACTCCTACGAGGATAACCACGTCACTAGCAGTCGCCTGAGTAGCACCAGCAAGACGACAGCGCATCCGTTCAAAACGACTTGGTTTATCGTTTACGAGCCTTTCGAATTCAGCTTCGACAATCTGTCCATCAAAATATGTTATTGGATCGTTGTAAGGATACTCGTAGCCTTGGTTACATTCACATTTATATCCGCCCTGATCGAAGCCTCGCCCAAGGATTGGTACACACTGAAAAGAATAGAGTTGTAATAATCTATCCGGCAATAAGCGCTCATCTCATATTTATACGTTACTTTATTGAATTGAAAATTAAGATTTTGGGACAGTTACCTAGTCCTTTCTCAACTCGGTGCGTATCGAAGCTGCAATCTCAAGGAAATGTGCGAGTAGACTTGGTCTTCTGCTTGCATAATTTTAAATCGAAAGTATTATTATGATGTTGAGAAGGCTACGAGATCAAATCGGATAAAATTATCAATTATCCATTTTATTCCTTTTTTTTTTTTTTTTAATCATGAGTTTACAATATCCTAAAGTAGTACGATAATTTGGCACTGTCTTACTGTCTACAACTCAAATAGAGCTTAAATAGGTTTTGTTCATCTAGGCAATTGGTGCGAAAAATGCATTTGCTAAGCAAAAAAAAACGGTAGCTATCTTAAACGTCGTAGATAAACCCAATGTTACTAGATCCGAGCGATACGGCATGTTCAACGGCTACACTGTCTGTTACCTTTGAGCACTGCAATTTCTACAAGTTATCCATGCGCATTTTGCCACCAAGCGCAGTGTCTATAATTAGTCCACGAATGGCGGATACATTCTATACATGATGGTGTCTCAGTCTATTCTTAACGGAGAGCATATTTCGTACAACGCTAGTTTTACCGACGCACTGAAATCGGCAATGTTATGCCAGCGCGGTAGTATGAATATGAGAGATATGAACAGTCCTCGTAGTTGTGTAATGGCAACGTGCTCGCCCAGCAGATTTACCAATACGTTAGGCAATCTAGGTTCAAAATGGTGTCACCCGTTTTATGCTAAATGGGAAAACCACTTAAAGTCATGCTTTACTAGTGCAGCATCGGACATAAGGTTCAAAACACTCATGTTTAGTACGCCTAACCATTCGGTTTTGAAGGACTAGTACCGAACAAAATTGACATACAATGAGTAATAAACAAGAAACTGGAACAGCTTGGTTGGCCAATATACAGTTGATCTGTACTATAGAGTGTATTGTCCAAACGTTTTTGGCGAAAAAAGCCAATAGAACAGGAAGTATGCGTCCTCTAGACTTTCTTTATCCTTAAATGAAGGGACATGTTAATGGAACGTGTTGGATGGTGAATATGTTTACCATTGTTGACCTGGAGTAGATAAACTTATTGATGGTATCACGTATCCATGATGAATTATGATGTGGTGGCGAAAACCAGTTGCAGCCTTTCAAATCATCTCTGGGAGATGACCATACAAACGTTGGTAGCAGCCTAATAACTCTAATAAATCTTCAACGTGTTTTAAGTTAAATAGCTTTTACAATTAATGGAATAAGGATGTTCATGACTCAGCAGTGATGCATACCCTGGAGGACCGGCGATCACACTTGTGCGTGTTTTCAAAAGCGTTATTTTCTGAATATTTTCCGTAGTCAGGACACTGGTTGATTTCTAGCTGTTCCAGCTCAATATTCACAGCGACGACGCCTCTAGATAAGGAAACAAAATACGTAGGTTAGGTTAGGTTACAATACAAAAAAAGGCTTCTGAATTAAAAACGAA
Organism: Varroa jacobsoni; assembly: GCF_002532875.2. Taxonomy (NCBI): domain Eukaryota; kingdom Metazoa; phylum Arthropoda; class Arachnida; order Mesostigmata; family Varroidae; genus Varroa; species Varroa jacobsoni. Next base: position 39,274 of record NW_019214068.1, on the reverse strand, counting down.
ACAAGAAATTAAAAACGAAAAATGAAATAAGACAATTGGAATGATCTTTTTGCTCGTTCATTTGATTTGATTTGTTTCTCTTGTTTCTCCATTTTCCTATATGAAAGCGCACCCAGAGATGAAATGCTTAGTTAAACGAGCTTATAATACATTTTCAAAATGCAGCAATTTGTTAGCTAAGGAACACACCTACCCGAATTGTCTCATTTTGGAAAGCTGCACGCTATAATCAAACAATTTAGGGTTAATGCATTTTGATCGAGCTGCCAACATTGGCTTTACTAATTAGCTCGATCTTTGACCTCAAAGGATAAAACCTTAATTGGACGATTAAAAGTTATACCATCGATGCTAACAATGACGTTCAAGGACGGTTAGAAGCATGACAGCACACGACAGACGTTCCATATGCTTTCTTTAATTTATGTATGAGTTTGTGTTTCGCTGAAAATATGCTTTACTAAACGTCGAGCTGTTAATATATAAATGTAACCAATTATACAGGCGGACAGTGCGAAAAAATGCCACTAACTTAAACTGCAACCGCGCTCGCAGACTATCCCACCCGAAGAACGGGGCCGCGTATGTCACCATCCACGAGTTGTGATAGCCTCCACAATCAAAATACGGTGAGGTCCAGTACCCATCCTTCACATCAGCAGCCTAAAGAAAAGCAGACAGATATACCTTGAGTACGGACAATTTAAAGCATGTCTTGCATTAGGCTACTAGACAGGCTTTTGCTCGGCTGGCTGATCATAAATGATTTATGTTAGGTCGAATATTTTCTGATTAGCTCGGTATGCTCTAAAATTGCTCTCTGTTTAACGTAATGATAACGTAACGCATTCTTATACGGTCTTACTGAAGCTTCCAGAGTTTCAAAAGAATCCGATTACTTCGAGCATACCTTGTATTGCAGAGGAAAGTGGTCGTATTTTATAGCCGAATGTCCCGTTGAGTTGTATCGGATCCGTATCTTTGTTGTGTATGTAGTCAGATCATCCAGGTTTGCGCTCCACTGAGTGCGAGGGTGTTGGTACCACTCCTTGTTGAGGTAATCTCTCCCGCTGTTGGTATTTGCAAATCTGCCTGTGTCGTCTACGAAATACTTACGTTCGTTTCGTCCCCTGAGAAAAACAGTTTATACGTATGAATATAAATTTTTTAAAAGCCTCTCCATCGGTAGTGTGTGAATTTGGAAGGGAACACAAGACAAGTAAGTGTCATTGGAAGAAATCGCGATTCAAAAGTTGTGCCTTTATTTAGGACATATCTTAGTCTACTATTATTTTATGGTACTACTCGAACTCTCGTGCTGATGGAAAACAATTGAACCCTCAAAGAGCTGATGTTTTTGAATTACTGTTCTATCTATATAAGGGATGCTAATGGACTTAAGCGGTTTTTCCGTTATAAAATATATTGGAAAGAATGGATCTGTAACAGTTACATGAACACGCTTACGAAGAATGTTTCAAAAAAGCAAAACAACCACCTGAATGAATAGTGCAACAGAAATACACGAAGAATAAAGTGACTATTACTACTTACTTTCTCCACGCATATGGGCCAAAATAGTTCCTGTCGGTGAAGGCCTTATAGTCAAAATAGATGCCTGCGCCCACAACTTTCTGATCTCCAATTACGATGGACATCACCTCTCCTATCATCTGGTCGGCTGTTAGGGATTTGTCCGGGACACGGAATTCTGCAAACAGGTCCTAAAGAAAAGCAGCGAAAAGGCACGGCGTATATTAGGATATTCCATATAAAGGATAAAAAAATATCAGATGTGAACACGTACCTTATAGTGAGGGTCCAAAATGCACTTAATAATGCGATTTTTATAAAGCATCAAATCTCTCTTGCATATTATATTGTGATTTATTTACTGTAATACAATCTGCCAAAGATGTTGGATGCAGATCGACAAACTTCTGCAATAATCAATGGGCGGAATATCCTTAATAAAAGATAAATATCTGTGTAAAGCCTCTGTTTCTAATTAATAAAGATTCGCACTGTCACGACTGGAATTATTATTTAGAAAATCCGTCTTAGTATTTTTGATGTTTCTGTAAAGTTATCTACCTTCGGATCAACGATCTGCAGGAATCCAGAGACGAAGTTGGCGAGGCGAACCGCCATTCTGGCTTCGTTCTCAAGTTGAACCTCCTTCCCGTAGACTACGTCACCTCCCAGGCGAAGTGCATCGGGATTTTTTTTTCGGATATCTGCACAATTTCCGGGCCGCACCTGTTGCAATCGACAATCGAGTTGCGGTTGAGCGGATAAATTATTTTTATTTAATGTGAATCCAGAATAATTTAGTAAAACTATACATCTGGTCTATGTGGGAATCTCATCACCTACTCAAAAAGGATAGAGCTTACAAACCTGTCGCATTCGTTTGAGAAGTGCAAGCGGGTCAATTCTGGTTCCGTTACTGACGCCGTCTATAGCCATATAGTTCGCGTAGCGTCCAATAAGCTCCCACCGTTTGTCTTCAGGTACCCGGTTAAGGGTCTGTGTCAGCACGGCGATGTAGCCAATTTTATCGCATTGGTAGCCGTTTTCATACTCATGCTTCGACGCCCTCTCAATCAGTTCGCCGTGGTAAGGGTTACGCACGACGCGAGGCCTTCGAAAACCTGGTTTACATCTGAAGTGTTAACATTAGCAATGTGACTTAATTCTATCTCACATCTCATAAAATACATATTTGATCTAAGACAGAATGCGACAAATCTAAATGTTTTCTACTATAATCTCTAGCGTGTGGAAGGCGCTCTATGATTATAGGAAGCAGATTATCGCATATATTGTATAGTATAATATACAATGTGTCGTATACAATTTATTATACTCAATTAATATACTCCAACCCCGAGATGACTGCCGCTGGTGCGGAGTACCCTGCGACCTAAATCACGTAGGATTTTTCCTCTCAAGGCCTTCTTTAAATGAACTTTCACATTTATACGATATTCATATGGATTATACATACTTGAATATCACACTTCTATGGTTATGACGATATTTTATATCCTAAACTTATGTTTTCTTTATACTATATACGATATATTTAACAACAGGTATGGCTAATGAACATAAAATATATTAGGGAATAGGGGAGGGGAAGAAGCAAAATTTTAGTGATCAAATATCAGAGAGGGAAGGATGACTAAAAAAAAAAGCGTATCAAAATCTGAGACGCAGGCCAAAGATATTCTTTAGGCGAAGAGTAAACAAAGGAAAGAATACGATAACTAGAACCAACGCATTTTTTAGGGGAAGGCAGCAAGTAACCTGAATATAGGAAACAAGAATTTATGGTGGCCAAATTACGTTCGCTTAACGGAGTGGTTAATATCTAACAATGCCTTCTCTATTACTATCCGGGCTCACGGTATACAATGCAAACGAATCGCTTCCATACGCCCATATCTAGATAACCGCATAATAATTGAAATTGTTACCCAATTTTCACAATTCGCCTTTATATTAAAAGATAATTTATATGTTATTTAAACGAAGGTACTTAGCTCAGTCTTCTCATCCCCCTATATACACACATCTCACTCAGCTCTTCAATAAACCCTTACACAAATACTTCACTCAGTTTTTCAATAAGTCTATACAGAATCACTTCCCTCAATTTTGTACAATAGCGTTTTCCTACACATACCGACTTAACGTAGGCAAACGTCAGCTCTTAATAGACTTTAGACGCAGCGGTAAGCGCCAACACCGCTTCTATATAATACACAGCAGTTCTCGTAGCACCGAGAGTAATTAAGCCCATCTGTCGCTTTTACACAATCCTAGCTCGCGAGTAATGTGAGTTTCCATGGCCTTATGCCTAGTCACAAATATTTAAAGATAATTATAATAACAATAGCAATAACGCGGCCGGAGCGCCCTTGCGGCCGACGCTACACGGAGTGCACCCCTCATTGGCTAGCACACTAAAAAGGCCGTTCCTCGCACATATTTAAATAAGTAAGGAATCCTCATGGGAACCCAAAATGGTGCACACTGCGTGCAGAAAATGAAACTATATTATCAAGGGGACCGACTTTTGTCGCCAAACAGCTACTATTGATTAGGAAAAAAAAAAGTATTCCTAACGTACATTCAAGGGCATGAAACCTTACCTGCATTGGTAACCTCCACGACGGAACCCGTACCCGTGGACGGGTTCGCAGTCCGTCGTATCGTTTTTACAGCGGGAAGTTCCGGCGAAATAGTTCGGTCGAGGATTTCCTGGCCCGAACGGACACTGGTTAATGTCGATACGCTCAAAGTCGAGTTCCATTACAGAAACGGCAACGTAGCGGGGTATTTCAATGTGACGCCATTGCGTATGTCGGGGATAAATATCAGGAATGGGAGCTAACGGAATGCGTGAGAATAGTACTTAGATAACGAGCCTTGTTTGCACAGTGTAGAAGTGTGTCTCACATGTTAAATATATAAGAGCAGTATATTTAAGATGTCGTGCAATCATTCCATTTAAATGTGATAAATATATCTTTAAAATTTTAGAAGATCTAAAGCGAGAAGGCAACCTGCATCATTTTCATATTACTCCGTATTTTGTATGTTCAACCTATAAGCTGGTTATTCTCCCCATGGCTGCACGAGATCTTTTTTTGACATTTAAAAGTTATATGCGCTTCATTGATGTCTGAGTCATTACTTTGAATCGAAAATCTGGCCGTGCTGTCATCTAACCTGTACATGGGTAGATTTCTTATTACTTACATGTTGCTCCATAAACCCATTTGTCGGATCTGGTGCAATCAAAATATGGCCGAACCCATTTTACCGGTCCGGGATTATCATTACCGGCAGGTGGACCATGCCAGACGAAGGTGTCGTTGTTCCCGAAATAGTCGGTAATTTGGACGGTATAGGTGGTTTTTGAATCTTGCCGTTTGGTGAGGTCGGGCAGCCAGGCCGAATACCACTCGTTGATACGGTATTGGTCGCTTGAATAGTTCAGTGACGGAGAATCTGGCGGTATGGCTCCAAGATCTATAGCTTCTATTGTATTCAACGTCGATGTTCCTTCTAGGTGATACGGATCATTAAAATCGTCGGATCTAAAACAAATTATGAATTAGATATCGGTCAGAGCAGAGAGAATAACAGAATATGTTAGGCAAAATGAATGTTTAATAAAAAACAACGACTAGCCATTAGTTACATGCAAAATGATACCAGACCATAAAAATTAACGTATTTATCCAGTAAGCGGCTAAAATTCTTGAGTAGTTATATAAACGAAAATGTTTGATTCACATGCCTGCCATATCGCCCTAGAAACAAACCTGAATGCTCTTGGCGCGAACAAGGGCATGGTCTTGTTGAAAAATCCTTTATACGACGGCGTAAACGACATGTTCGGTGCGTAGTAGATCGCCGAAGCGTTAATGAAACGATTGGCTGCTACGTCCGCGATGACCGACATAAAATAATACATGAAGCCAGGTTCGTCGTTGTCTTTCGCCCTCTGAAGGATAAAACTAATGCGGAGACAAAGCGAAAACGTAAAAAGCCGAAAAAAATGCAAACTAGCACATGCATCCAAAAGATCTATAGTGTTTTGGCTTTTTTATGTATGCAGAAAGAATCAGACATACAATAGCGTTAAACCTACATTATTGTAATGGGATATTAGTTATTATTAATTTAGTTTTACAGTTTATAGTTTAACAACACTTCATGTTGTTGTAATGCACAATAGTTTTACTTCGAATGTACCGGGTCCAGAGGTATATCGTCTTACGCTTTTCATGTCTCGAAAACATTTCATAGAGGATTGTCTTTTCATAAGAGTGTCATTCCATAGAGAACTAATTTGATATAAAATTTAACTTTAAAAATATTGCTTTAAAAAAAAAAACGTGCCATCATACTTTCAGGTTAGTTCTGGTGGTAACTGCCAGCGACAACCGCTCAATAAAAAAGAATCAACATCGTAAAACCTTTAATTAACGTAATTAGATTATATGGTTTAATAATGCTTATAGGTCGATCTGTGCAGAAAAATCAAGTATTCTTTTTATAGTAGTAAAACGGTGAGATATTTATAAGAAGTCACTTCTGTGACAAATACAGTCGTCCGCATTTACATTTTATTTATAGAAAAACTATTTTCATGATGTCTTTATAGAAGACGTATTCCATGTTATTATCTACTTACTAAATCAACTTGATCGATTAAAATATAAATCGAAGGTAATTAGGGAGGGTACGACATGAAATTAGAAAACTGCGAAGGTTCATTAGTCGAAAGTTTTAGTACTGTGGTTAAATTTCCAGCTTTTCTGTGATCTTGACTAGTTAATATCATATCATAGAAATAAGCGTTTGTTATATTAAAAATAAGTTATTCATACGTGAGTATTAGAACAGTTGGCTTAAGTAAAATCCCCTAATTCGATTGTTTTAAAATACTGAGCTACTTTATCTGTAAATAGAATCGAAATACAAAATCAATTCCAAAATTCGCTAGCTTCACATCAAAATTGCTACACTTTTTCGTAGGTTAGCTTTTTTCAAACCATCGTCTAGGTATTGCATACACCATCGTTTGTATGTTCTAGTCCATATTGCTTGTCTAAAGCTATTTATAGAAGAAACTATTTGCTTCTTCATTAGTGGAGTGACTGAATTGGCAGGTTACATTCGAAGTTACTTTATCATTCCCCGAACAGAAGCTTCACTTATAAATGCATATAAAACGGCTGTCTCTAGTGGGATCTGCTGCATTTCCACAACAGTAATTGCAGCAAATGCCCCTCGAGACCCATACGGATCGAAACTCCAAGCAATTATTAAGTAACTTTAAGATGTACTTCTAAACCGACATTTAAGAAAAATCTTTCTTGGTTGTATTGTAAGGCAATTTCAAATTGTGTAGTTGGATAATTCTAAACAAAGCATTGCTTCTGCTATCACTTCAACTAACAGGAATGATTTGAATCGATCTCTATATAATTCTCTGCATAACAATTGCATGTTATAATCAATTGGATTACGTGAAATACCGATCTGGTTAGTTATGCCTCATATTTACTGTAATTTATGAATAAAATGTAAAAACAATCATTATCAAAAGTATATTTTATATCTAGTATTTTATTTTTATAAAGTGATGAAGTTTTTTTCTACGTTCTGGCAAGATCAACGATTAAAAACAACTATACAGCAGACTTTAATATTTCACGCATAGTTCACACACAAAGCCTTACCTTTGATTCACTCCAGTGGCAATCTATTAATTACGACGATCTTCGACGTCAAGAGTTAACACTTGACAAAAAAATAACGGTGTCTCATAAAAATCTGCAAAGTCGTTGTAAACTATCATAAAACAGCATAACTTACAAACCCATGACGCTATTATCTGGCATGAATCCTTTGTAGTTTTGGTTAACATAAAAATTAATTTAAATAAACTTCATAAAATCTATGCTTCATTGTGTGTAAAATATTTCTGCAGGCGTTGTGCTTTTGCACGCTGTACCAGGTTTATACATCTATGTATGCTTTATATCAATCTATAATCTTATTGAATATGCTTATGCATCTAGCCCACTTATTAGCACTTACCTGAAAAAAAACGCTTTGCTTATGGCCATATTGTGTATATGCAAAAGATTTGTCCGGTTTGGAAATACAGGATCGATGTTCAACTGCTTGATATTTGGCACATGGGTGACTGTGTCATTAGGCAGGAAAAGCTCATTAATATCCTGAATACGACAATTATGCTGTGATACCCTATCGAATTTGTCCCGGATCTCATCAAACGCGTCTCGATCCCGGCTGAACTGAGCAATATTAACTGGCACCCTGGTAATTAATAGAAGCGCCAGAGTGACTAGCGCGCGAATTAAAACGTTCATCCTAGACAATTCGAGAATTCTCCTGGTTTAAAGTTATAATTCCTATGCTCGCAATGGGTACAGCCACCCCACGAAACTGCACCTGCCCTGTCCTAACACCATATGATGAAGTAGTACAGAACAAACAGCCAAAACGACTTCGTTCAAAAGGGTTCTTTTGCTACATCGTTATTGCCACCTTGAATATCGCTGTTCCGCAACTAGCGAACATGCATCGGCTATGACTTCAACACACTTCAAAATCAAGGCACCTCATCACTATCGAACCCAGCTTCACAAATCCTGTCCTCCTCACCTCACTCCGAAACTCGACTGAAAACTTTCCAAATAGTCAAATAGTGGTCTTTTAGGCGACTAACTTCGGATCGATGCTCCCTGACGTTATGATTAAACAAGCGTCCGTCTGAGGAGCGGCTCGCTGCCGTAAACCGAAGCCGCCATAACCACGGCACCACAGCACGGGTATTTCTGGGAGAGGATTCATTATTTCGCGTTGCCCAGGTGACGGCGACGCGCACACGAGCTGAACGAATCCCAACGAAGTGTTGAACAGCCGACAGCGCAACGTTAGGCACTTGACGACTCTACATATAAAGGCCAAGACGACGTCGTTGAATGTTTTTGTCAGTTTCCCATTTCGCCGCACTTCGAATTTTCAGCTCGATCGCTCATAACAGAAAATTGTTTATCTAGGAGAATGCTATTGACGGGTTGGTTAACATCTAATGTCCACGTAGTAAAGGATGCAGTGTGCCTAGCTGTAGTTGATCAGTTAGTTAACAAAACTTATATAAAAAATTGAGAAACTAGATGTTGTGGATGGTTAAAAGATAATTTGAAATGGATCTCAGAAAGACAGCACAATTTCTTCAAACTTCTGATAATAAATAAATAAAACCTGAGGCAAAGTTAAAAAACGTTTCAGGTATATTTCATCCTTTGATTCGTATAAAGTCGGGTTAGTAGGTTATAGTAGGTGTACCATTACAGACACATTTAACCACGGTGGTACAGGGAACCTCTGACGCCCAAGTTGGTTCAACGTTCTCCGAACGAGTTTCGAGGTTTTTGCCAAGCGTCTTTGTAACATGACAGAAAAGATCGCAGCATAATATTTATATATTATTATAAATATCTAGGAAAGCAAATTGTTTGCCACTGTTCCACGAAAGCGGTACAGGCGCGGCACTTTGACGCTCAGGGGGCGATCGACACAAATCTGGGACTTCCTAGTAAGCAAGGATTTTCTGTACCTCAATAACTTCGATAACAATCAATGACTACTTTAGCCAGAAATCTAAGGACGTGCAGAAGTGTCCTGCATGATATGCGTCCCACTTAAGAATATGTATGGTTCTCGCAAAAATACAAATTGTAAATAAGTACTATCATGATATGAATAGAGAAAATGTGTGTTGAGTAACAGCTGAAAAACGGCCCGGTAAAGAGGAAACCATATACAACCCTTACTGTAGACTAACAAGAACTAAATTGCTTTATCATAATTCGCTTTATTACCTTTAAAATGACACCAATTCGTAGGATAATAGAATAGTTAGACTTAACAAGATTTGTAAAGGGAATTGAGGTATATAAAACATTTTGTCGAAGTATTTAAAAACTGTAATAACAAAGTCATTAGCAAATATTTGATGTCAGCAAACGCAAAGCTTAGTAACAATCTTTGGAGTCGTCCGCTGACGTCGCAAAGATGTAGACTCTCGAACGATGATTCAACAGTGCAATTGAATCAGAAGAGCTCTCAGTCACATATCCTTTCCCCCGCGGTCCTTGCGTGAAGTTCCTCATATTAACTTTTTAATAAAATCTTTAAAGAAGAACAGAAAAGTCGATAGTTAATTATTCCTCTACTTTAGTTAAGCAGTACTGTTTTACACAGGACGCAATATCTATAAAAAGATGTTAGCCTGTCTTTGTCGCCACACTTTTTCATCAAAAATTCAGCGTCAGAGGGGAGTGGCCTTCAATGAAGATATAGGTGCCGACACATAGACATTATGTAATTTACTGCTGTCGAGTGCGGAGTTCGAGTACCGCATACACAAAGATATATCTACTTAAGTTTAGTTTTAGGAAATAGATTGAAATGAAAAAGTGATAAGGATTAATTAAGGTATCAATTAATTCAGCGGAAGATGGAAAAATTGGCAATAAACGAAACCACAAAGCGAATAACATAATAGTTAACAATGAAATTAGGCATTTAGATACGCATTTCCGTCAGCGTACATTCAACTTGTCAATCCACCAGCAAATTGATAGCGCGGAGGGTTCATGTCAACGTATGTGCAAACGGACGTATAATATTTGCATTTAAAAAGACAATGGAACGAGCAAAATCCTAATTAAAAAGCACTTATCAGTACTACAGTAAAATGCGATTGGTTTGGTTACTGGGCTGAACCTGGCTGGCAGGGGCAGTTCTATTAGTCGTGCATACGACAATCATAACATAGCAATTCGATAATCAAAATAGCATTATATATCTCTCGCGCAGGTTCTATGGAAAACGTATATTTATTAAAAGTCGAGTGAGTCATGAAGGGAGTGTCACATGGTTGAGTTCATCAGTATGTGAAAAGCTAACGGGGCAGTTTAGAGGAGGGTGGCGGTGGTTATAGGTTGTATCAAACAATACGTCACTCATCAGTCTGTAATTAACACATTTTTGAGTAGCTATTGCTTTATTTTCTTGCATATTTAAATAATAGGTTATATATATATTTCTTTGAATTTTCGTTCCGTTTCGGCACCACTTATGCACTCCTCACTATTTGCTTTTATATCTATTATTCTTCTTCCTACCATTGTATTGCGGTTATTACAATCATTAATGTCACCTCTGTTCCTGTAATGACATTTTTGTGCCGGCCATACTGCATTTTATATTTTATGTCGTCGGTGTTTTCGTCACCTTTCTTTCCTGTTCAAACTAACTTCCTCATTTATTTTACTATAAGGATGACAAGTAACTTACAATGCGTAAAGGCGCGACTAATGCAGAAAATTTGAGTGGATGCATCCGTTTGGCGACGAACACTGTTTGTCCAGTCTTCGTTTGAAGCTTTCTCTCGCTTATCATGTGCTCTTCACGCATCCGTCCATTCGCAAACATCAATTAGCTAATTATTTACTATCCAGACAACCAAACATTTGGTATTTTCATTTTGCATTATATAATAATGAATAACAGTAATATTAGTTCCATGATTGTGGAATCGGCTGCGAAAACGGTTAAGAATAATTGAATATTAAAGTTGTCGTTTTCCTTACGTTGTCAATAATAGATTAAAGACGCGAGTGAAATGTGAGTGTGGGTGGTTTATACAAGTGCTAACAAGGTAGGTGTATTAGCTTGATTCAACTCTTCAAAGCATCTTAAGCACAAACACTCCAAACGGTCTTGAGTGGCTAAATTCGCAGCGATTGATTATCACCCAGAAAAGATGGAGACCGAGTGTATTCTTTTTTTCTTTTGCTTTAAAGTGATGAAAACGAAGTTTGTCAATCCTGAGCTGATGGATTTCTGTTGCCGCAAACGCTCGTGAGAGAATGACAAGTCTTAATCCGGCAGCACTTGATAATGCCAACTGATACAACTTTGTAGATTAAACGAAGTCCACAGCCTACTTCATCATATGGCATATTTCTGCCGTCGAATTAGAGATGTCTATTGACAGTGGCGGAATGTATTTTGGGATTTAGCTTTGTACAAAGCGGTTTTCAATGTAGCCGAATATCACCAAGTGACGATTCTAGCGCCTGCAAATTACCGAAATCAAAAAAAACACGGATGTTAAAAAAACTTCGCGAACTTCACCAAAAAAAATTTTGTTTAATAGAGTTTGGAATTGTGACGGGCTACCTATTTCGATCGTAGATGGTACTATTAGATTTGGCTTCATATGAAACACAGCCCTAACGTTATCTCCAGTTTTCCATTCTTCTTCTAATAATGGTCGTCAAGGTTAAGTTCTATGCTCTTATCTAATACTAACCTTAACATCCCAAATAATAAGTCTGCTATCGACGCCAGAAGTAGCGAATTTGGCAACTTTATCACCAGTTGTTGTGTGTGCGCTAACTGAAGTGATAGTGTTCTGATGCAAAGTGGCTACAACGCCGGATCCAGTTGAATCAGGTCCACTGGCTGAATCAATGGAGAGTTTGTCCATGTCGCGAAACATTCGCATGGCCGAAACACTGCCACCCCCTTCAATCTTTTTCTGTTTGTCAAGCGACGAGATAAATTTTATTCCATTGTTCGTCACCTCAAACAACATGGGATAACAATCGAAACCCTGCAATAAATTGCATATGGTCATTCATCCGATTTAACAACTAAATGGATATTGCTGTGTGACACATCGATCCTTTGGCGAGTGATTAGACAACCATGTGCATTTAATTTTTATCAAAAAAACACTTATATAACTTGAACTAATAGAAGTCTTTGTTAAATAAAGAAGTAAGCATTGTAAAAACGACGGAACCAGTTGATTCTGTTGTCAAATCCGTAACAGCTTCCTTCTGCTATTTGCAGCGTGTCTAGAAAACTTTTGTTATTCATGTATCACGCAGCAAATCACTCTGCAAATAGAGCTAAATAAACTAAAAAGCATACGCAACACATCCGTTAACAAAGTAGCCAACACATCCGAAGTAACTCCGACGTGAGGAAGTAAAATGAAAGTTATTATCGCTTCGAAGTTTTTCTCGTATCCAGGACATGTTTGCCGCTTTAAAATAAACTTGGGATAAATTTTTCAGCCAGATGAATACCAACCGCAGCGACAATCTTCGCGGGGCTTAACCAAATACACTTCAGAAGTGGCATGCCAGTCATATTAAACGATGCCACGTGCTTACTTCCCGCAGTCGCTACCGCGATTGAGCTATCATGGGACACCCACGCCACTCGGGTACCGTCAGGTGAGAATGCCACACCATGCACCCAACCAGCGGCAGGAAATTCTGCTAATAATTGCGCCAGTGGCATGCGAGCACCCCATGGTGTCGACTCTGGTTTCTCCTCGATCTCTTTAATGTAGGCAGAAAACACACGCGTTCTGAAAACGGCAAATCAACTTGAACTATAATTTACTTCCTTAATGTAACTTAATGTTCCAATTACATGGAAGCCACCATGCGTTATCTTAAAATACATCCATTTACCATCTGAGGCGACAATAACTAAAGCCCTAAAAAGCCCGTAATAAATTCACGAATGAGGTTCTATCGTTTAAACAAAATAATTATTCTAAGCTATATGAAGCATCTGCTTCCAACGCGATGAACCCGCATTAATTTATTTGACTGCCTGACTTATTAAATTCACATGTAACTTCTCGAATTCCACCCCAGAATTATTGTAAAACAATGCAGATTGAGCGTATGAAGCGCTGGCGTTCTGTTAAAAACAAAGCCAGATGTTCTTATTTAGTTAAGATCGTTGTGAAGCACAGAATATGCCCACAAATTGGTACAAGTTCCCATTCCAAAAAAACAACATACGTATTATAAGCTTAACAATATCGGTATTACAAAATAAGCGATCCTTTGTTTTTCTACAGTATTGTTCTAGTTTTCCACTTCGTTTTTCATGCAGCCTTTTAGACGTGCTCTTGAGTCACTTATATAGGATTCCACTCGTACCTAAAGTCGGTGCAGCCTGTGGCAAGAAGCACATTATTGGGGTGCCAATCAAGACAGGTGATCGTAGAACGCATCGGTTTCTTTATGTGTTTCGACAGCCACCAATTGTTGTCCTCAACGAAAAAACATACCGAAACAAGCTTTGCCCCTGAGCCTGCCGCAAACTTGTTCTCTTTTGGTGACCATCTCACAAAGGTCGCCGCACGATTAATTCGTAGATGAACAAGTACAGGATTCCTTATAAAACAGAAAAATGTAAATTAATTAGTGGATTGTTTTACACTAATAAAAAATATTACTTTCCTTTATGTAATGTCTTGGTAGAACTGCATAGATTAATTAATGCAGAACAGTGAAAAATGCGTCACTCACTTACTGCTGAAGCAAGTTTTTAGAAGGAACGACTTTAAAAATCGCTCTTTTTATGAATTTACGAGATTTTATGAGTTACATTGTACTGATAAATTTATCTATTTGAAATCAATTTAAAGAGTAATCTGCTGGTGTTTTTCATTAGTTTTTACCATGTCTTTCCATCAAAATTCCAGACGTAAGCATTTCGATCTGCTGAGCATGTGACGATACGATTGGATATTGGGGCCCAATCTATTGACGTCACCCGTAGATCGTGTTTCGCCAAAGTGTGCGATGGTGTTGGTTTCCAGCCCACGGAGTCTTTATCATAGATTTCAACATCGGTATTATTTAACGATACGGCCACTTCTGGAAACCCGTAAGGAAAGAGATCCGCGCATTTTTGTTAACACATACTGGCAAAAAATATCGGGAATCATCTACCATCGAACAGTAATCGCCCTAAACCAGAAGAAATTTACATCTTTTTCGAAATTTCTGCTTATTAACAAAAAACAAATCTGCGAAGGTGTAGTGCTTTTGCTGAGTAATATAAAGTAAACCAACAGCAATAACAAGTGGGTCTTCAGTAAAGCAATCCAATCTGAGTAGACACTCTACTACGGATAATCCGCAATAGATAGAAAGGCATGAACCCTGTTGCCTTGCGATTTGCTTACTAATCAGTTTTGCGATCACGAGATTCGCTTGGTCCAAAAACACTTGAATCTCTGCATTTGCAAGTGACTAGCATTTCGTCTTTCTGCCGTATATGATGCTTTATAGAAACTGACAAGGCGTCAACTACGCCGGCATTCTGACGAAGCGTAACGTTGAATACCAAGATAATAGGCACGTAATCTTAGCATAATTATGCTAAACGGTAATATTACGTCCATAGAAAATTAGCTGCCCGAATAACATACAACAACTGACTAACCCGCACAAAAAACGGTTATTTTCGGAATTTCTTAATCTTCGACAAACTTAACTAGTACTCGAATGATGACATTTCTTAATAACCACAATTATATTTGCGTTAAGTGAAATTACTGTGGCAAATAATTATCGAAGTATAGAAAGGGAAAACTGGTGGACTTCACTCGGTCTCTTGTTAGTTATTTATTTGACTTAAACTAAATAATATGCTGAATACTCACTTGTGCGATCCTTATTGAAGGCATGACAGCTCACTGGAGCCACTCCAAAGCTGTGTATATCCGCCATGATCCTAAAGGACGAAGCAAGTCTCAGTATTTGTCTAATGTAATCCACACTCCTCATTCATCTTATTGATGTAAGCGTATATTTGTATAAAGTTTTGTTGCCTTGGATGTCACTCTCTTTTATTTAATAGCTAGAAAGTTAGTCATCAGCCAGTTCGGAAGTCTGCTCCATCCGCCCGCACGCTCGAATAAGCGGTAACTACAATACTACTTGTAACAGTCATGCAACGCGACGGTCCTGACAAAGAGCAACACGTCTTAGGTAACCCCACCAAGACATTCACGCCTATAGAGTCACACTGAGAAGCAATACGGTAAAGCATTGAGATAGAAGTACCGATGACGGCGGCGACTCCGGCATCAGCAGTTCGCTATGGGTGAAATGACTCGACAATTGCCATGTTTGTACGCGTGGCAAATCAGAGTAGAGCTAAACTTAGCTAAGCCATTATGACTGCCTAATGCTGGTACTGTTATTGCAAGGAAGAATGTTACGAATTAGCAAATCTGCTGACGGAAAATGAAGCGGTTCAAACAATTTCGATAATATGGGAGGAGCTGTGGCTAGGAACTAAGGCCCATATGCAACCTACACGGTACTGCTTATGTGAAACGTGTCATAATGTTTTTTTATATCTTTAATGTAGGAAAATATGTCTATTTTTAGACGGAAATATATTCTAAAGATAGATGCAAACAAGTAAGATTTAAAATATAACCATATGTTTTAACATAATAAGTAACATGTGTCATTTTTTGCAAAATGACTCCTGTAGAGAAGATCAAGTTATTGTTGTTTCCTTTAAATATCAATTTCTGATATTAAAATAATATTGACTAACATACTTCACAATAGTAACTGGTCAGATTAGTGCTCCCGTACAGGCCAGTATCGCACCTAATGATCGCATACCATCGATAAATTAAAACCTAATTAATATGGTGACGTTTTGTGATAGCCATTCTATCAAATCACAAGCTCACCCCTTGATCTTTGTTCAGTCTGCAGTACGCGAGTGCACTCCTTTTCAAGCAGCTCTGTTCACACCCTTGCCTTTAAACACTAATTCCTAAAGGTTTCTTCCCATTTGGCCAACTCTTTCTGACATGCCAACGAAAACGAAGCCACCGAAATCGGTTCTTCCGACGTTCCATTCACGTTCTACGAGCAATGGAACAGTTTCGCCTTAGTATATTTATTTCACTATTATTTAATTACCTATTTAACGATCACGAATGAATCATAGCTGCTATGTGACATCTGCAATATTATGTGTTCGAAGTGTGTAATAGTGTTCGAAGTATATTATTATTCGGCTCCTGCAATTAATTAGGCTCCAAAAGGATCGAGAAAAGCCGAACGGACACATTTACCAGCGATCTACTAATACAAACGGCAAACAATCTAAATTCAACGGGAGATTCCTAAACTACTAGCAATGAGGTATTTCTCGACGATCACAGTTTAGCAAAACGGAAGAGTGCTTCCATGCCGGGTGCATTGGAATCGTTCGCCGGCCGGGCGGTATATAGACCACTCCCACAGCAGAAACACCTTCCACCCGCATAACCTACTACAGCACCTAGGAACACACTTACCCGGCGGCTTATATCAGGGGCACGAAACAGTTGCAGCAAGTCGATGTTAAATCACCAGATGATGCGAATTCCAGATATCTGACGGTTTGTTTTAGAACGTGCTGGGGAAAGGACAATTTAGCCAGTAGCACGAGCTACCCCGAGACACGCAGGCACGAATATGCACAGAGCACGCAGCCGGAATTGCACTCGTAAACCAGTGAACCGCACGGCACTGGGTGAAATGGGAGGATACAGCGCCCACACGGTTCGCCTTCTCGTCGTCGTTGTCGTTTTCGGAGGTGTAATGTCTCAAACAGCCTCAGCCCTTTACACTGAGTGTCCTACCCTTCACTACTATAACGGCCACTGCAACTTAGTCAGTACACAGAGGTACCTATCTAGAACAGACATCCCGATGATCAGACATACCCAGATGAGATTTGATTGAAAGAAGCAGCAGTGTGGCGACCGTAATGTTATGATTGCCATAGAACAGCATAACTAAGACAATCCGCTCTGCCGGCTAGCAGCCGTCTGCTAAACAATCACACACTCATGGACAGAGGCATAAAACCTGATACCAGCCGTTAGCCACAATCATTCGTTGCGGACACCCTTGCCGCCGACAACGACATACAACCGAAAATAAGCGTCAGACAATAGCAATGTTGCCTCCTTGACCAATACCCGGACGAGGATGGTTACTGGTACGGGTAAGTGAGTTTATCGACGGTGTTTGATAATATCCTTCTACTGCATGTCGTGTCGTCTGTTACGCGGTACTATGGGCGCTGCTTAGCTTGAGTGAATATGTGTGTCTGCAGGAAGAATCACTGTGAGAGCGCGAAAATTTGAATGTAAATAAGCGCTGCCAGCCATGAGTAAATGGATCCAAGTCATGGGTATTTTGGTAAATTAAAATGATGATAGCGGTATATTAGTGTGGTCCAGGTCTAATCCGGTTTGATCCACGGTTGAAGACTCACCATCGATTCGTACTATGTAATATGTATAGCGGAATTAGGATCGTTTAATAACAATATCTAAGATACTGTTGGTTGTTGGAATTTCTTTGGTAAATGTTCTTCTGAACAAAACATAGTGACGCACCATTAAAAGGATAAGGCGACAGTGTCTGAGAGTGTCTAAAGCAAATTCTAATGATATAGATTCTATATATATATGTTGTGTCTTCCTAAGTACTTACATAATAGAGAGCAAAAGTAAGTAGAAAGGTACTGTAGGTGACAACAAACTTTACTGAAATGGCAGACCCTTACAAATTCTTTCTCCACTATGGATTTCCATAGGATTTTTTTCCTAGCTTATCGTTTCTTCCTGCTCCTCCCAAATGTGACTAAGCAAATATATTGCTAATTCACAGGAAAAACAATATAAGCAACACAATGTATTTATTTTTTGAATTAATATACTTACGAAAGAAACTAGCTGTATAAACGCGGTAAGTAATAAATTATGTCGATGTTCATATGATGAGTATTCGTAGAAAGCCCTTGTTAATAAAATACGAAAACAAAAACGTATTAATTAATGCTAAGTAACTGCTTTCAACGAGCTGGTATCATTTGCTTTGCGCAACAATGCGGTATATACAAAGGGTTACCCTTAACTCTTCTATATCATGTCATTCTTTAAAATCCTATGAAAGCTTCGCAAAATGAAATTTTTCACGAAGTATGGTCCTATTCTATAAAACTTGTTTACCAACATCACAAAACTGCATCTAGGTACAATGTCCATTGCTGAGATGTCGGACTGCTGATCCGAAGTAGCCTGATGGCGTTTTTCCCTTCTTCGCCTTCTCCTGCGGGCTGAACATAGAATTCCAGAACAAATCTTTGCCACTGGAGATCATCAAGCAGATCCATCAGTTTGACCGGATCTAATGCTTCCGTCCGACCTAAAATGATCGAACGAAAAAAAAATTCGGTAATACGCAGCTCTACCGCACCTTTGGCAATTCAGTATCGGGTAAGTACCAACAGCTATCAAGCGCAGAAGATCTCAATAAGCAGAATAATGCACTACAGATTATTTTCGTTTCTAAAAATATAATCAGATTGAATAAAACTTGTTGTCTGTTTAAATACATATATACAGTAAAGGGCTTGGCGATCGAGAACCCAAGGACAATTTTTATGCTTGATTTTTTTTGAGAACCCCATTTTTCCAAACACATTAGGCTAAAGAGAACTCCTGACTTAAATATGGCACTGTAAATCGTATTGATTTTAATCATCAAAGGTCTCCATGCCTCTTCTTACGCAAATTCAAAAGGTAATAATGGATGATTAGCTGGAAAGTGGTTAAAGTAATTGCCATGACAAGTGAGAATTTACAAGTGATGAGACTTTGGATAATTCTGTTGATATGTATTGGAAAAAGGCGACCGTTCGGTGGGCTTGCGACGTCGGTAATGTCGAAGTGGAGAAATATGATAAAAACAAAAAAAAAAAATCATTCCAATTGTTCCAGCAAGTACACTCTGATTAGATTTTGCAATTGTTCACAGAGTATATAAGAGAATATTGTTCATAGAGAATAAAGGTGTTCTACAATTAAGTATTTTATTGTAGACAAGTTATAATAAATGAGTTTGTGACCATATGTTGCTTATTACCGATAAGTAGCTCTATATGCTGCTCTCTTAGCAAAAGCCGAATTTCGCCGTAACTATCCGAGAAGAATCCTGGAACATGCAGTCGACGTTCTTGGAGGTTACGTGCGTCAGTTCCACAAAGTGCACATCTGAGCTTATTTGGATCCGCGATTGAGTAAAGGAATTCTGTCGAAGAAGTATGACATTTCTTGCATCTCCCCCACACCGATGGTTCATCCCAGCGTGTTAGAAGAGCTGCTCAGAAGATTCACATATGCCATTTGTGACCATTAACAGTATACGCAAGATGCTTACATGAAGCCAATGGCAGGTTGTCATCATAAAGCGTAAGAAATGGACTACTTAACAGAAAATTTGTTAATTATTTTCGAAGATTAATGAACACATTCTACTGTGTGATACTGTCAAATTACACAATACCAATGGTAATAAAGGGTCGTGAGATTTCAACGGTCGGTGGAGGTAAACCAGTTTTGTTGAGATACGCCAACACCTGCAGCGTGACCCATTGGGGCAATCCGGGAGGTTCGTATTGAGTAAGGCGGGTTGTTTCTCGGTTCAGCTTCATTGGTTGGAGACGCTGAAGTCGCGCCTAGTTTTGATAAAAATCACAAAATACAAAAAAAATAACCGGGAACTAGACCGCCTTGTGGTCTAAATTAAACGAGATACGTGAGGTTACCAAACCTTCCAATAGATAATTGTTATTTCATTTCTAAAATAATTACAATAAAAATTAGAGTTTTTGAAGCCAGTGGATCTTAACAGAGTAGTAACCGCCGATGTTAATTCAGTCAAGTTTTATACAATTCAAGTCAAGACCCATACGCTGTCTGCATTCAAATACAGATATTATCCTGCATCCATTAAGCCAGCATATATCATCATTTATATGGCTATCGTAGACAAAACTGATATAGAAACACTCGTACCTCGATTTGCACCAGATTTTTTATTTCATTGGCGTCTGCTCCAGTAACGTCAACTGTTATGAGTGTTCTTGGACTGGTTTGGATCTGATTACCAAATCGAGTTGAAACGGTAAGCCGGGCATCTTGGAGAAGCACGACCGTGTCCCTGGGTGCAGGCAGCACGAGCCACACGTAAGTTATCAGAAATAAACTATAACTACGTACATAATAATTGAGAATTTCTATTTCGATGTTATAGGTGAAATGGGATGCTTGTAACAAACTGAATTATCTTAGGGGAAAAAGTACGCCTGATCTTCAAGCCAAGGATTGAAATATTTCGATAGACTTTGAATAAGTTTGCTATTTGCAGTAAAGTCATAATTGGAACAGTGAATATATTTTGCAAGAATAAAAACACAGAAAACAACATAAATTGGCTAGAGTGAAAAATATTTTCTAGCTCCACTTTCCTATTACCAATGATAAATCGTATTGTTACTCTATATGTTCGTGCATCTTGAGATATTATAGATATTTTATGGCAGTCCGTCTATATGTGTAGACTCACCAAGGCAAGCACTGATCTTTCAAATATTGTGCCATATCACCCCAAACCGTCATCAGTATTGTCTGAGAGCTCTGGTCGGCCAGCTCTAGCATCAAACGCTTTTCTACACCATTCCGTGTGTTGACTTCTTCAGGTAGGCCTATGTAGAAGGCAAAGAAAATATCATCATCGAAACAAATATCTACATACGCTTAGAGTGATTTATTTACGGTGATTATCGTCAAATGCACATACCGGTACTAAACCTGAACCGGTAAGGCCTGCAAATCGAATTCTGAGTAAAATCTGTTAACTAGTATTTTCAAACAAAAACAAGAATGTACTTTACCCAATAAATGATGATGCGCGTTCGTATTACGTCTACGTTTAATTATCAGAATTAAATGACGCTTACCAATATCAACGACAACCGCCATAATTGTCACATTGCATTCGAGCTGTTCTGCGAGAAGCTCTTTAATTGACTTCGAATCGGCACGCATGACTGGAGGAACATGCAATGCCTGTGTAAGTCTGTGTATATTTCGAGGATGGGCAACCTTCACTGCTTGACATTGACTCTCAGGATGTTGTAACTAGAACAAAAAACAGGACGTCTCGAACCTTACGTGATTTAGCTGAGCATTGTTTCAGGCGAATAGCGCCCTCTAGTACGAAACGAAACGCATCTATATCCCGGTTCAAACTACCATGCGTTCCTAAGGGCTGCTGCAACTAGTATCATAGAAGCAGGCGTTTCTTTGTGGAAATTCGATTTTGTCCAAGACGACAAAAATACGACACGGTGCAGAACCTCCTAAGAAATTTTTGTAGTTTCGTCTTGTTATAGAAAGACAAAATATAAATAATTACCTAATGAGTGTACTAATTCTATCCTAGTATGTAGAGTGCGAAACAGCCCGCCTCCATTGCGCGCTATTTCCATGGCTTACCTCGAGGACCATTTGGCAGGTGCAACAGGGCGTGAATTGGTAACTTCCCTTACGGGGGCCTGTCACCTTCAGAAACGGAAGTCGTACCGCTGCGCCTATAAAGATTGAATATCGTACCACTAGCAAGTTGGTTAAAATGGTTGATTCCAATTATAATAACTTTTAGGATCATGAATTCTCTGCTGATATGACGATTATATTATATGGCACCGACGTTGGTAAAACAATAATCAACCAAAAGGATATTAATGTCGACGCATTTAACAACGACTGACGGTGTATTTAAGTGGGGATACGTTCAAGTACATGTCTAACGTACAATATTTTTAATTACGGATATTGGCTAAAGTCATGAGAACTGGTTTTGCTTCACTCGAAAGAGACTCTGCATGCTGTTTAGCTTCCCCTTTAAACGTTTCCAATCTTTTGTGAAAAATAATTAATGTATTATTCAAATATTATAACCGCAATAGAGTCTGAACGATACGCTTGTCGAGCAAACTATGCTAGCTGATTATACTGTTCAATACAATAAAATATAAACATTTTTAGTTGAACCCCAAAACATAAATCGAATCTTTTTAAATACAATCGTTTACAAAAAGTGGGCCGTCCCAAAGAAAACAAACTGCTAATTGAATTTTTTTAACCGTAGGTATATCTTCAATACATATTTTTAATCATTTAAGAATACACGCATTCATGTATACCTTGTAGTGATAAAGAAAAAGCGAGTTTTTCATGTGTAAACCAAATGTAACCAAACCAAATGTAAACGTTTTCGTTCGAGGCGCTAAATTCAAAATAGAAGTAGTTATCACTGAAAAGAGCTTACACATACTGCCGCTGCAGTCTATTTATATATGGTCTGTCATATAATCCAGTGGAAGGTTCGTAGCGGTTTAAAAAGTATTGTATATGCGACTGCTGGCTGCTTTCGGCGATTATGAACGACATCATGTTCACGACTTATAGGCACGCATATGTTTGCAAATAAATACATTAATGTTAAAACTGACTTAATTAAGCAACGTATCTTCGATAATTGGTGTTTAACGAAATATACAGGCTGACGTAGAAGTCTCTTGACAGATCAGTTTGACAGTTGATTATATTATTCATTATATACTTGTTAGCGTAGCAAGAGATATGGATGTTATTGCAATAAAGGTCACATTTGTAAGCGAGTTTATTCACTGAGAACTCTCCTACCATCAAGTGACATACTCTCTCACTCTCTCTCTCACTCTCTCTCCCTCTCTCTTTATATATATATGTATATACATACATACATACACAAATATATATAAATTTTTCGTTTACCAATAGGCAGAAGCGAAGATATTCGGTGAGCGTTGTCCGGAGTACCCCAGTAGACGACATTCGCGGTGTCGCCCATGATATCTTTAACGACAAAGTTTAATACAGCTCTTCGGCCTTCGCCGAAGCGTGACGCCGTACGACTACCGATTTCCCTTACAGGTTGCCGCTGGAGAACGCAGACCTCCACGGTTACAATACTCAGAGGAGGTTTAATATCCGACAGAAGGTGGACGTTCTCCACTAATGTAAATTAGATTGAAATAACGTAAATGAAGTAGCGGGTGGTTACCAACTGTCAGCTTTAGGGCCGCTGTAGATTATCAAAGATGGGAAGTTCTTCTTCGGGGGTAAGTAGATTAATTATGTTAATTAGTGCCATTACATTCAATAGGGTTTTTCGAAATTAACATGCAATGGCTTAATTAGTTGTAGCTATTTTCGGAATATTACTGTCAGTCCTTTTTCGAAATATACACAGTTCTGTGTCAATAGTTCTAGATAAATTGACTGTGTCTCTAGCCAAAGGTCTCCTGCTGTAAGATCACTATTTTGTGCTATTAGACGCTGTGCCATATTTCGTTCATAAAACAACATGAATAGCAACATGAGTATTTAATGGAATTACTTCGGTATGGCGATTGTCTTAACCACTGTATATTGACCAAGCATTAGCAAGAATATATCGAAAGCCTTATAAAAGAGGACTTGAAACCTAAGCTGAAGCGTTGTTTGAATTCTACTTACTTTTGAGATATATTCTCTCCGTGTCTTCGACTATCGTGAGCACCACCACGTGTATCTTTCACACTCTGACTAGTTCTGGTCTATCTAAAGCGGCAGATTACCATTTCCAGTGTTGTGATCGTCGATTCGAAGTTTCATTCGTAGACGTACAACTATTCATTTACATGTTGTATGTCATGCAGACTTAGCCCACTATGGCGAAATCGATATTTTAACACAAGACCGAATGCAAGTATCGGTTCACCATGTTGTAGTTGTACATACAATATTTACGGGCTCAATTCGAGTACATGTTATTCGATACACGAACCCTTACAGCTCCTCATACGAGCTCAAGTCACGCGTCGTCACCGTCCTACACATCATCATAACTCTATCATAGCAATTGTTCTTACTTACAAGTAATATGTTGAGTGTGTTTTTCAAAAAGAAAAAGAAGAAGAAGATGAAGAAGCTATCCAGCTTTATTGTTGAGGATCGTTGCGCGATAATGAATGCAGTTAGGCACAGACTTGACATTTAGCAGCAGTCCGACATTTCGTAATATTTTGTTATAATAATAGTCTCGAACCTCTGATGGGCCATTCTGTGGTCTTTTTGCTCACTCTCAAATGCAAGTCGTTTATGTTTTAATAGCTTTAGCAACCTTCTGCAGATTCTTGCCGAAAACGGTCCACGCTTTACGCGACAATTTTAGGTTCTTTGCTCGCGTAAGTGGACAATTTGCCAAGAGTTATATGAGAGTACGCCAATCGGATAACATTTAGCAGACGTCTTCCCATAAAGTTATACTGATGACTGTGAGAAACTACTAAATAGTTTTATCTATTATCGAATTTCAGAAATCTTTATTCTCATATATTAATCTTCAGAGAACAAATCATCGTAAGTCTAGGACTTAAGCCTTTTTGTGTGATACGTATCTCAGCCAGCAAAAATTTTTGCAGAATGATTTACCTACATTGTGTAGTTGTGAGGTCCAAGACTTCGCACATGAATCATTGCTCAGCATAGCGCAGCTCATCCCGTTCGGACAGTTTCTTATATATATATATATATATATATATATATATTACCCATTGTAAGACATATAAATAGAATTGATGCTGCATGACATGAGATACAATGAATAGTCAATTAGTTAGAGTTTATGGGCTAACACGGAACTGGCGTTTGCTTTTTGTGGCGCCAGAAAGAAGTTTAGCCGCTAGACCCTCCCTGCATGCACTGTGTATACTGGGTCCAATACGGAGTATCCAAAACCCACGGGGCACTGCAACCACCTCTGCCAGCCTTGTGCATTCGAGCGTAGTCATCACAAGTGACCTGGGCATCGCCATCGCAGTCCGTACCGAACTTGTTCATGTAAGAGATGATTGTGTCTTCGGCACAACTCCGATTAATGGCGCACTGAGCATAGCCTGAAATTTAATGACGATTTTCATGACATTCGTATTTAATGAAAATTATTATGACTAGATCGCGTCGGCCTAAATATGCTAGCCTTTTTAAAAACAAAGAAATAAAGTGTCCCGTCTTTTAAGGTGGAAACTGCCATAGACAGTTCATATATATATGGATACAAAAAAAGCGTTGAATCAACATAGAGCATTCAGTCTCGTGAGAGCCGAAATAATATTCCCTGATTTACCCCTTACCTGGAGTTCCGCCTGGCCTGCCAGCGTCGATCCAGTAAGCTTCAGAAATCTGAAATGGGCCGCAGTATCCATCACACGGAGCATTTGCGATGCACTTTGTACTTGCCTGGGATTACATAGACCAAAGCAATCGTTTTTATTCTGCCGCTTTTTCCGAAATTCACTCTTGCTGTACATTCTATAAAATTACTTCAGAACCAACAGAAAAGCATAAGTAATTTCCATATTTGTATCTCAATCGATACTGTAAGTATCATCCACGTTTGCGTAGCCCGACAAGCTTGTGAAGGAACGCGTGACGGTAATAGAAAAACCGGAACCGCTGTATTTTGCCTAATCCGACGACAAAAGAAGTATAGGCCGTTGTCAAATCTTAATAGTTTTCATACCTTCGGATTTATTTTAGTAACTATGATAAGCTCATGGACTGTTTGTCTATAATCAAAGTTATTAAATTCTGCGATTCAAGAAAGAAGTCCCAATATTATTTAATGAGAAGTCATTTGTTACAATAACTAATGGTAATAATAATAATAATAAGCAATTTATTTTTAGTCGAATTATGTCGGTTAATGAGCATATGACTGCGATGACTAATGGTCAAACGGTACATTTTGCTTCGATATGTTTCGATTGTGATCGCTGAATTAGTCTTTTTCCCCGCTTATTAATGTTGAAGAAATAGTAACACTTCAGAGCAATTTAGTATCGGTGCATAACTCACTGCAGGAAAACAAGGCGCAATACAGAGAATAGACCTATACAAGCCACGCCTCGATTCTGACAACAATCCGACAGTGGCTCTCAAATTCTCTGTTCCGTTTTGCCGTAGCAATTGCTATTGTAAAATGAGTGCTAATAGTATGGCGAGTGCAACAGCGTAAGTAACGGCTCTGAGCTTGGCGAGTTCAGACTGGCGACACCTTTACGATACGGCTATACTGAAATATGCTAGCGACTAACAATATCAATCCGTATCAATAACACTTACATAACAAATACAGTCCAGGCACTTCTTCGTAGCGTCGTCCTGAGCTGCAGACAATCCCGTCAAGACATATACCATCACAAAGCAGGCTGTGGTCCACGAACTTCGAGTAACTGCTAACTTCAATGGGGCCGATATCTTCATTGTTTCTCGAGTTCAGTATCACCGGTTGTATGCAGTCTGTTTATTTGAACGAATGCGCACTTCTTGCGATGCGAATGCAACTTGTTTAAGCAATGCCCTAAAGGATGTCAATATCAAACAATTGTCGTACAGCTGTGCCCAAGCCAGCATGCATACATCAACCTAAACAACAAGTGCTTAACTGGCAAACAAGGCGGATATGACACTCGACTTCAGTTACCTTTAGATATCGTGAAGTGCAATATAGGCAGCTTTCAATTTTGCGCTGTCGTGTTGACTCGTATGCGAAATAACACGCAAATGTGTTCGATCGCTCACGAAGGATATGATAAGGTCTCTGATCAACCGATCTGGGGAGGTAGAAACTTCCTGCGAGCTGCGACGATTCGTTTATTTTGCTATATTCAACAACCCTCTGTAATCACCGAAGGTCAGAGGGGGGTCACTGCTGGAAATCGACGCATGGAAAGGGACTTGTAACCGCTTCACTTTTAATGACGTCTCGCCCTCACGATGACTGGCTAGTGGACTCAGCCGTGAAATAGTGCTATGCAAGAGTACATACCATAATATATAGTAACATGGAAGAAAAATCCATAAAATTATTCGATGCGGCGACATCCCCATCGACTCCTTCGTTGAGCATTGTGAGAAAATCGTATTTTAAAATTTCGACAAATTATATCAGAATTATGTTCAATATCTCATACCTATTGAGCAGAATTCAATACTCATTTAGTTCACCTAAGTGGATCATTGAGTTAAAGAGCATTTTCTATTCTGCCGCACACGATGAATGGAAATCTTAACCAATTAATATGAATTAATTAGATAACAGGCCAAGATTGTGTACTATTTATTTCATTTTTATTCTTCTTAGTAAGATCATTCGAGGGCTACAGACAACCCGATTAGGGCATTCCTGATGATCCGCTCGTATCCGACTTAATCTTAGTAGTTAGTGTCCGATAAATCAAAAAAGACTCCACAAAGCTGCGTTCGCTCACTCTACTGTCACTTTTTTTTCACATTTACGACTTGGCGTGGTCAATCAGAATTCAATGTTCAATATCATACTTAATTTCATGTAGCAGTGTTTTCTCCTATTGAATTTATGCTAATGAAGGAGAAAACTAACATGGCTAGCATCTCCAAAGGCGAATATAGAATTGACCATTAGATTTTGCTATGGGGGTGTGTTACGACAGCTCAAAATGAAATCCTCTTACCTTCTAAAAGTAACATTTCCACGCATGTTCACCATCATTCATAATTGGCTTTTGTCTCTGCTTAATAATAATTGTCTGAGAAAGAAGAATTCGTCTGCGTCCGGCTAAAGCTGGCCTACCGATGTTTATTCGGCTGTCTATTCATATAACAGCGGTCGCCAGTTGGACCGGTTGGCATAAATATCCTTTCAACCTTATTTTTGAACTTCTGGACGGTCCAAGAAGTTAACTGCAAATATCTTCTTAAATAAGAATTCATTAGCGTATGTAGATACTGCTTGTGGAATCTATTTCTGGTTTTTCCGGTCGAAAAGCGCAAATTGTTCAGGTTGACTAAATCCCAATGAGCCACGAGCCGTAATTTCGTAAAGATTTAATGCTAGGTATTGCAATCTGTTTGCTACTTCTCTAATAAAATTGAAAAATTTTATATATCTATTGTAAGTGTCTTTTTTTAATAACATTTTGCGGAGATGGTATTACTATGGTAAACCAAAATCGGCTACTTACAGCATGGTAGGTTATTATTTTGAAATGGGTTTTGCGAATGGCGGGTGACTCATCTCTTAAATAGCCTTCATTAGATAAGTTCAAAATGGATCCAAACGGGCGTTTTCCTTTAACCTACATATTTCATAATAGATGTCTGAGATTTGCAAAATTATGACATCCTGTAATATTTGTTTTAGGCGTTCGATGCCATCTACGTTCGTAAACTCCCACTATTTTTAAACGGTCTTTCAACTCTTTATCATATCAAAAGCAGAATATTTATGATTATTGATAATTTTAGTATAACAGCTATTATTATTCACGCAGTAAGCGTATGTACAATATGGAATGTATTATTTGTGAAATATATATCGAACTAGCTTGACTTTTTTTTTTTGTTTATTTCCGACCTTAGCAATCGTATAGCATACTTTGAAACTCTTCATGTGTCTATTTTTTCCTGATTTTTGCAGAGCTGATCTTTCGTATAAATTATAAACCCCTGAGCAGCATCCCTGGAAACCGACCGGTTCTCTGCGAACTCCGCTAGTGCCTTGTCAGTTCATCCCTGTATTATTTCTATAGCTTTCGTCTCAATGGCGACCTTTTTCATTGTTTTTTTCATTTGTATCGTCTGTAGTCAGGTTATTTGCGTCCGAATGAAGAGTCCTCACGACCCATTCTGCTCCGGATCTATTCATAAAATAGTGCCTTATGAATCGTCGACTAACATCAAGCCATTATCAAATTCGCCATATTTTATAAGCAGTCCCTCTTTAGTGAGCGTATGGTATTGAGAAGAACGGATACGTTTCTGTTTGCAGGTGTTATGTCACAGTCGTAGAGATTGCCACATTGCTAAACAATTTGTTTTGCTTTGTAACAGTGCACCACCACTGTCGCTAACGAGCCAGAACTGGGAAAGGCCATTCGATCTCTTTGGTCACGATAGCAGGGATGGATTCTCTATCTACCAGAAATTTATCTGGGCAAACTTGGCCACATCACACCATTACGTTGTCGTCACATGGAGGCACAGTTCATATGGGAACGGCGAGAGACGAAGCACCATCTCGCCGTGCAGGTAAACATCAATAGGAACAACAAGCCGACGGCAGAATTGTATTACAGCTTGTGGTGGACAGCCGATATTACGGAAACGGTTGCGCTGGCATGGGGAACGCTTCTGCCTGTATCACTATATGGCCATTTGTTTAACTGGCCTATGAATACCGATTCTACTGCTATCGAGATGAAATAGGAGTTTCGTGGGGGGGACTTTGATATATCGCTGTCTATGTGCTGTTCGTAAATTTCTGTGCGATTTCCTACCAATCTAAATACCTATTTGTAATACGTAATCTGCCTCTGTGCTAGCTAATTTCCAACAAAGAGCTAGATGAACACTACTGCTAGCTGGACCCACATTTTATAATCAATGCGTATCTCTTCTTGTCAGTTACTGCTGTCTTTCTTGAACGACCCGGGAATCTTTATACAGTGATGCCGTGGCACCATTCTGCGTATTGCATCTGACGCTTGATACGCGCTGTCATCCAATAACAAGCGAAGCCCATCAAAGAACAGTCACAGAAATGTACAAATGCATCGGGGAGCGGGTAAAACTACAGTAAAACTCTATCTTCGATCAGAGCTGTCTGTCGATTGGATATATATAGTTTTTGGGATTTTTTAGAAACTCAGAAACTTTACACGGATGATTGGCACCTGACGAGTCGCACCTGCGGATGAGGTGAATTAAAGTTCTCTTGAAAATTGAATAAAGCTCGACAGAATCTACAGCGAACTAAGATATGTTAGAAGTAACGTTTAATTCGCATTTAAGTGAGACCTGTTGAAGATTTATCTAACAGAATGGTACCGCGTCGTGCCATCACTCAAAAATGCATTTGCTCAAGACGATCCTAATCATATAATTATAAGGTTAGAACAAATAATAAGAATATTTATAGATATGACAAAACTATTATTATTACTGAATTATTTTACTATTTTCTATTATATAATTTTTAGAATAAAAATAACTATTTTAGAAGTAAAATAAATATAAATAAAGTACTTACTCAATCAGCAAGTAAGGAATAACCTCTTATTTAAAAAAAGTTTTGTGCCCATTTTATGGCAGAAAATGCAGATGTGACGAACTAGCAAAGACGTTCGACTCGGCTGCTGCTTCGTAGGCGCTTTAATGTCTACTCGATTTTTTGTCATTGTTTTCAAAACATAGATTTTGTAATTTCTGTTTTTTCATTATCGTTCTTAACGAATCTATTTTTTTCTAAGCTTCCCTGTATTACATATATGTTCCTGTTTTTTCTTGACTGTATTATTCCCAACGCATCTACGTGTACCGCAATTAGGCAGATCATGAAAATAACATCAATGTGCCGGGTCCGTTAGGAGGAATGAAAAAAATTCGGGCTAATTTTCTGTTAATCGAAAATGACCCTGATCTGTCTAGCGTACTCATCGCTAGTAAGAGGTTTTTCGTATCAAATAAATTTCTAAATATATTGGCATCCTTATAATTGCGTAAGCCTAACCATTAATCCACATGGATTTCGACATGTCGCTTTCTCCCGTTATGGACTATGTTAATTTCAAATTCTAATAACAGTTTCTGTTGTTGCTTACTAAGTTTTCTGTAAAGGAACAACGGAACCTAAACAGATTTTAGACATGGTATCGACTATCCGTTTTCGATGCCGGAACTGAAACACTCGTAACTAGCTGGCCAAAAGAAGCTACCAAGAGTAGTAGTATCTTAGAACTCTGTGTTGTAGGTGAAGTAGGACAAAAGTGTCACAGTTAAGCAGCTCGAACCAAAAAGCAGTACACATTACAGAAATCAGCAGCATAAACGAATGATTTATGACTGAATATCTACGAAGATCGTAACGAACCGGTTTATAAAAGCGCACTTTTAAATAGGTAATCTACTAAGTTAACCATTAACATTAAGTTACGGTCGAATACGTTTCGGCGCATATCCCTTGTGAATTCAGGAACTTCTTGTGTTTGCATCTGAGCCACGCTAAAACACGGCCGATATTTGGAAACAGCACGGAGCATCTTGATATTATAAAGGAGAAAACCGAATACCTAGTCAGACTTTGGTTCTTCACCTGTTAAGTGCTTGTACTATCGATGTCTTCACACGCGAAGACAAGTTTCCATGTGCTTGGCAAAACAACATATGCGCCATATAACTTTCCTCACCTTCATTCAGTACGTTGCACGAAAAACTAAATGATTCATACGCAAAAAATTTATATGGTGATACAACATATGAAATGCAGAAGACTAGTTTTTTTCAGCGAGGCAGCTTTGTACGTTTTTTTCGTACAAGTTGAAGGATCGACATTGTCTACAGATTTGGAAATGTCAAACCTAGCAAAAAGGTGGCACATACAACGCTGGTCATTGTTTCCGTAATGCATTTTGGTGATTTCAGTCAGATCAACTTCAGTAGAGGATTTGTGTCAAACCCTTGTAGGGTTTTCATCGGCTACCTGGCCAAGGTGCACCTTCATACCGTTCACAGTTTTCCATAAACCTGCCGATTAACACTTTTTATCGTACACGATAACTTATATTCACAACAGACGGTTCTATTGGACTTTTTGCAATGGGAAAATAGTGCAAATTAATGGTAACTAAGCAAGTTGGCTTAGCCGTGAAACATCTCATAAATGAAACCTGTCACTTCAGAAACGATTATCATTACAGACCCATTGGAATTCAATGATTTTCTCTTACTGAGTAAATTTCAATATGAAAAATATATTGTTTGTCAAGAAAAACGTATCTTGAACATTTTTCGTGAAACTTGTTTGAATATTTGCGTGGTAAAGTACAATATTCCAATTCAAACTTTCTAGTTTTTAAGTATCAAGTCAAAATTTAACTTTGCGAATCTTGGATTGATTAAAAAAATCGTTCTCTCTGTGAATGTGACTTGTGGTGTCTTTGATTATTTATTTGGTTATTGATATAATTTAACTCTCCGTGTATTCTAGAACAATCGAAATGGCGACGTATGTTCAAGGCTATGAAAGGAATCTACGTCGCAAAATTAATAGTGTTCGACCTCAATTACATGGCTTCTCACAGCGTCGGTCCTTGAGAAACTCGACACAGATATCGAGCACGTATTCCATAAAGAAAATATCGCACAACCGTACCAGAAAAGTACAACGCCTTGATAAAACACGTGTGTTATTGTAGTGTGTGTTTGCTTGGCTGCTAAAGCGTGAACAAACTTCGCATGCTTCTATGTTTGAGTAAACCGGACTGCCGATCAAGGCGTTTGTTGTTTTCAATATATTGATAAAATAAAACATATTAAATGACGGAAGCTTTTCACCAGAATTTCGTCACCGATCCGGAACGTACATCTGTGCTTGTTGTCTTTATAGTGCAAGATGTTTTTACTGAGTTAAAGAAGAAAAGCTCATTGACTCGCGGATGTGATCCATTTTCAAGGGCGCCCGGCCACAGGAATATGATGACGATACCGTGACATGGTTGGCATTGTTAGGTGATCGATCAGTTGTGGATCTACTTGGAAAACTCTTCAAAAATCACTATGTCTTTCCCGGAATATACTCTGATGGCCTGGCTGTTCTGGATGCAACGCTTATCGTACAGGAAAGTATTAAAACAAATGTGGTCGCAAAAGGTCTCAACTTTTGTAAAAAAGGGACCGGAACAAGGTCCTATAAAAGGCTCTCATCACGTTCGTCGCCTCTGTTGCCGGTCCGCATTATCGTACAGTGATACTAAGTCATATCAATCCCCTAAGAATGCTCAATATGCAAGTACGGTTCAGGTATTGCATTACCCTTAAAAAGCTCTAACTATTCTAGAAAATGCATATATATATATATACATGTATGTATATGTAACTTTGTCATTATAAGGCCAAGCCATACTGGATTAATGTCAAACAAGATAATCTACTTTTCTCTTCGTCGACGCCTATTGAAGACTATGCTAATTCTTTAAATGTGGTAATCGACTGGAAACTGCTTGAGACGTATTAGGCAAGTCAAGGTCAAAACTCGACTCCACGTTTAGTTAGGATTTATTTATGTCACGAGCGATTTCCTCAGGCGCTTTCGCTCCGACGGCAGCTCCGGTACTGCTAATGATACTGTGGCTTTGTTCGAAAAGTTTTTTCGCGTCGAATCTTTCTATAAAAGTGTCTTCGTGTTGTTGTTGACGCGAAGTTACCTCTTCAATGAGCTGGAATATGTAGTCTATATCGTCGATATTTTCCAACACGAATTCGACAGTCGCAATCGACCCTTGGTCGAATTTGTGTCGCGTCACCAACGCTCGTCCAATCTTACAATGTTACACCCAGTGAATTAACAAGCCTGCGTTCGTTCTGGCTAAAACTCTTTCTGGCCATGAGGACCGTCTGCATGAGCGACATACCCCTTACCAGCAATTATATCTGTATAAACTCGTAGAGATGCAAGGTGTCATTTCGAATCCTATTGACTAAGTCATTTCTAGCGTACATACGCGTTTCTGAGAGAAGGTTTACCGGCACTGAAAAAGACATTGTAATGGCAGAGTCATTGGCTTCTAGATGGCTTATGGGTACTTAACATAAACTATGACTGGCTGGTTCTTGAATCTCGCTTTCAATAGAGATTTCAAGATATCTGCGATATTTAGTGTCGTAAGTGTCGTGGGTTTTCCTTAACTTAGTTAACCATCAGACGGAATAGACATTTTTAATCCTGAATACGTGAACTCTGGAACAGAATTGTGTCGTTTGTGTTTTGTTAAGAAGTTTTGTTCAATTATTATGCATAGTCAGTAAAGTTTATTTCGGTAAATCGTGTATATTAGTAAACCACTGGTACGAAACAAATCGATTGGGGATCACATACTGGTTGTATTGCTTCTAAAATAAGCAAATGACTAAGGACTGGCATTTGTGTTGTCCAAAGAGACAACGATGTCGCCGTTTCAGGTCCTGGCAACGACGAATCAATGCTGCAAAATTGGAACGAACAAAGAATATTATTAAGCTGATATTTGTAAGCGAAATGTACGTTTCCAATAAATGCCAACACTCACACTAGCCATAGCGTCGGCTAGCCGCACAATCATATTTGAGTAAGCGATATATTTGTTGATGCCATAGAAATGTTGGATACACAATTGCTGCTCTCTGCCTGCTATCATCCGTCATCTAAATTTGTTTGCAATGATAAATAATTAAATTAAATATCACCTTTATTTAGGCAAAAATGGGATGTGGCAAAGAAATAAATTTCCTCGTCAGTAGGCCTCCATTGGAGCAATTGCTGTTACCAGTGTATGTTGTGTATATTCACAGTTAAATCATACGACGAGCGCCATTGTTAACTCGTTTGTTTAGAATCCCCGTTGACTGCTACGAAGTCTATGGAAGTTCTCTGTGTATAGTGGCGCATATACACACTAGGCTTAGAACAGTGAATTGTATAACAGCATATTAATAGTTAAGAGACAACAGACGTGACAGCCCCAGGGATACAATTTATCTTGGTCAGTTAATGCCCTCTCTCCCGGACGACTCGCTCATGAACATATTTATTACAGCTGGATTATTTTCGGATGTAGTTACCATTGATTTAAATATATTATACGTGATTAGGCAGGTGAATTTCATGCTTATTTTATTTTTTAATTTATTGCCGTCTTGCTAATTAGAAACGATGCCATTGCTCTCAATAGCCTGTTAATTTACTGTAGGAATGCTAACATGCTCTTGTCTATTTTGCTAGAGAGACGATGCCCATTATGTGCGACTAAAGCAACGCATTCTATTATTAACTGTCCCATCTCCCGGCTCTTAAGAGTTTCTACCCTCAAACACCTATTTAGAAATTACTCAGATCATAAATCCATTGTTCGAATTGCTCCTTAATATGTTTATGTTCGAATTGAGTCCAAACGGCCTCATAACGATGCACTTCAATCGTTATGAGAGTAAACTTAGTCAACGTTAACAGGTCTCCCAATACTCTAGGAACCGAAATTTATTAAACTGAATAGAATTAGATTGTGGACCTATTTTAGCTAGAAATTTTAGACGATTAATTTTTTGTTTCCAATTGTCTCTATTGTTGTGTTCAGCAAGGATTGGGTCTTGTTGAGAACTATACTCATATAATGATCCTTTAAAATTACTTGTGTCTTTGTAAGATGGCCCACTCTGCAGGGATGTGCCCTTTCAGTGCGTACCCGAACACTGGCGACGTATCGACAGTCAATTTGGAGTATTACTTTAAAGCAATCTCTACTTAAACCTTCGTAGAGATAAACAAGTAGTTTTTACATTATTCGTATGTATATATAAACTCGATATGCTTAGTCAGAAGCGGGTCAAATGCTGTACAGAGCAAGAGTTACATACAAAGTAGGCTCCAATGATCTTCGAAAAGATAAGTGACTTCAGACAGGTCGAACAGCAATTGTTTTGGCTTCTCGTTGTTGATAAAGTAGTGCCACACGACTCAGCGATCGGGTTCACCATGTTTCAGTGGCCAAAAAAGTTCCACATCACCTGCGACTGTACTGTGTATGCAAAAGATGTTTAGCCTTTAAGTACAGTTGACTATGTAACAGTATAACAATGTATAACAAGCTATTATGATGTGCTAGTGAAGACTTTTGTCTCTTTTTTGATGCTCTTACCAGGCTTCGAAATTTATTTCGGATGCAATTAGCTAACCAAATACACGTAGGAAAAAGGAACCGTTGGTGCGGACAAAATGGCGGATTCCATCACTTGAAGCAGTCGCCGGAAACCCGAAAAACATAGGCGCTAATATCGTAATAAATACGTGTTCGTTAGCCTTGAACCACGCACTCTCGTCGAATTGAACAGTTAAACTTACTCAACTGAAATATCGAGTTTGATTGACAACGTAGACAAAAAGCTGTAACGCCTTAACGGGTTAATAAAGACAGTACAAAAGTTATTTGAAGCTTGCAGTACATTCATCTTGTGTTAATACTCGTACGCGTGTCCGTACACGATCGAAGCGATAATCTTACAATATAACTTAAAATTATTACTATTTTATTAGATGCTATTTTTCAATGATATTGCTTTCAAAATACGCAGAGAACTTTGGCTTCATCGTTTTGGTGACGGCTAGATATTATGGTAGGCGCCCACATTTACTCTTCTAAAACAATGGCCGGTCTACATTACAATTATAGGTAATCTAGAATTTCAATGATGTAATTGATAGTAAATGTAATTTTCGATTACTCGTTATTACTGATTATTCACCGCATCTTTCTACAACTTGTCGGATCTATCCCAAATGAACTTCAAGGCCCCTATGACAGACATGTCTTCTAAGCTTATTTCATTTTGCAGATGGACCCTTACAATAGATAAACTGTAATTAAAGTGTACTCGGTTTAAAATACAGCGATAAGTCTCTCTCTCTCTCTTTTAATTAGGCGTCGCTGGTTTATGCTAGGCCAACAACGTATACGACACGTCAGATAATTGGATATGAAGCAATAATAATATTTCTTGTATCCGACGGAATTGTCCGACTAACAATGCTGTATATATAATCCACAAGATTCCTTATTGCAGAAACTATAGAAAGGTAATTTCGTAGTCTTTCAGATGTTGCCTCTAGATTCATATAGTCCGCTGCACGTGTGCTTTTTCGGTAGTATATTTTGGCACCAAAAGACATGTTGCTCTAGAGACTTCTATTTTCTATATGCCGCTCGTGACCTTTGAGTAACGAATAGGATAGTTAAGGCCTCACAAGACAAGAGACCCACCCTAACTCTTCGAACTAATTCGGCCGATCTCAGATCCAAGATTGACACACAGATGTTTACAACAAAATACCAATGTACCATTTCCTTAATGTGTTTAGAAAATGGCTGGTATCGTACACTCCAGTGAGCTCTCCTCGACGAAAAAATCGATTCGCAAGCTTTCTTATCTTAAAGATAGATACCTCAGAGACAGCCTTTCTAGCTCATCTTCGAGTCCTAAAATGCCTTACAATTTACAATTCTTAAGTCTTTCTGCATATTATTAGAAAATCATCAATTGACTTGTGTCAGCTATTCATGGTTGAACTTAATTCAGCAAGGTTTGTGAGTTACGCTACGAGGTTCAGAGTCAATCTGAGCATAAGAACGAATACAATTCTATTCTAAACCCGCTAATATTTATATGGTCTATTCATCATTATGATCTGGACCAGTTCCAAGATACCTGAGTCCACCTCTAAGAATCCCAGAGAGCGACTTGTTCAAGTCAGCTTGTTTTTGTCATAAGAATAGCATCACTGGTTTGCGAAATTGCTGGATGAGCCCAAGAAACTTTTACTCTGACCTGATTTTCATTACGATGCCATCACCTGCAACTAATAGAATTACGGAGCCGACCTAACCCGGAAAGGTCGTCCCAGCGCTAAACAATCTATTAAAGTCGGTCTCCATGAAGCTGTCTGACGCGCGATTCGAGTTTTTTCCTAAGATACCTATCTGACTTAGCCGAGTCAGTGTGGAGAAAAACAAACCTTTTTTCTGAGAGAACCTTCTGTGTCCAAGTGGCCCATTTGACAGAAGGTTCCATCAAATGAGCGCATATTGAACATCGAAACAAATTATGCATCTCCTGTCAAATTGATAAGCGTGCATAGAGGTACACGTGGATTTAATAAAGAAAATAAATGCACTATTGTAAATCGTGAACCTAATCACTATTAAGAAGCAGCTCACATTTAAGAATTGAGCGCAATTTATCTATTTTAAAATTGAGTACATCGCTGGCTCATCCATAATTATCTTGCTTAAACACATTGTGTTCTATGTTTACCATTTCTTTTAATAAAACACTAATATAACGGTACCTGTCTATGTATTATGACTTTCGCCGTAGGATCGAAACTCGAGATGGTAAGTTGCTTAGCAAAAACAAATGACGTTATACATTTTTTAAGAGTATGGTAAGCTCTTAACTTGCGAACTAATGTGTAAATACCTTACCTTGATCAGAAGTGTACAGTCAGCAGTAAGTATACAATAGTGGGGTCGCAAGTGTAAAAGTTCGTTAGAGCGTGATTTAGGATGTTTAGCCAAACAACAGTATACGTATCATTATCGAACAAAATTAAAGGTTAAGACTAAACTCATGGGAAATACACATCAAAACCTCCACTCGCACTCGGTCTCCAATTCGAAAGTACGATCGAATTCGTTCTTTATAGATCGCCAAATATCATGCTTCCGCTAAAAAGCCTAAGTAGAAAGACATAGCCTGCTAAACTATTATCACACAGAAAAGGTTATTTAAATAACATCTACATACTGACTGCGGAGGTTATGAACGCCTCAAAAGTGGTTTGCAATAAACTCAGCAAAAGATCTCAGAAGGCAAATCAGATGACCACGGAAATGTCTTCTTAATTTCGTTTGGATGGCTACCAACTTTTCTATGGTAACGATTTTTGTTATAGCCATCGCCGCACGAGTGAGCAAATCGAGAGCGCTATTCTACGCAATACGTTATTCGATGTACAAGTTCAGAGCACCTCGTTATGGCGATCTTATCGAAGGCTCTGGGACTCCGTGATCAACGATCCTCGGAGGTCGGGACTATATGATAAAGTGAGCGGCCAATTTGTTCGATAAACTAATGTCTGTTCGTGTTATTCGACACAGTGTTTCGCCATCTTTAATAACAGAATCAACATCCGAGTAGATTACAAGAAAACTTGTGCGCACGTCCATAATAAGGCTCTAATATAACCTTAGCATCTGCGTTCTAAGAACCAAATTTCTTTTTTGTTCATGAATGTTTGTTGAT